>NW_017616755.1:0-180000 GCF_001879475.1 Ipomoea nil | reverse complement strand
TGACATTGTTTTGAGGATATTTAGATAGTATAGCATGTGCGTCTGAGTTCTCCAGCTCAGATGTGGCATAGCACCCCAAACTCTTATGTTTAGTATGCTCTGTTTTGGGATTTAATGATAGTACCATCTTTATTTCATATGTATTCAAAGTTTTCATTTTTAGTGGTGTTACAATAAGTATTCAAAGTTTTAAATTTTAGGGGTGTTACAGTAACCGTGTTGTTTCTGTAGAAGTTTCGCCATGGCTCCGCCTCGTCATCGCGCCCGTACGCCTGAGACCCAACCAACGAGCAGCTGGCTTAGAACCTGCAACATCTGACACAAACAATGCAGACACTGAGTGAAGCTCTTCTGCACAACAACCACCCTGCTCCTCCGCCGCCGCCTGCCGAGAATCGGGACGTAGGACGCTTAGTCTCGGGGCATAGGCCGCTAGTTTTCGCCGGAGAGGAGGATCCCGTGATACTCGAGGACTGGATCCGGTCCCTCGATAAGAAGAGGCTAGTTTCGACTGTTCATGTGACCTACACCCTGTAAATCCAAACTCTAGTCAAGGATTAATTAGATAATTAATCCTAGTTTTATTGGTAATTTATTCCTAAAATCCTGAAAATTCAATAGTCGGAGGACTAGAATTGGACTAGTCAACAAAGGTCAAAGAATTGTACCTTATGCCTAGTGAGTTGTTCCCTTGTCTCCTTATTCTTCTAACATTAGTAAGGGCAAAGGGTCTTTCTACCTAAAGTTTGTGCTCCAAGCTAACCTACCATCATCCCTTCGTTTCATCCACCAACACTCTAAAAACAAAACCTCTACCTTCTCTCTAAAATTTTGGTAGCTTCTTCTCCAAGCCAAATTTGGGCATCCTAAATCCCACAAGTTGGCTTCCAAGATTTATACTTTCCTAATCTTGATCATAGAGAAGGGTAAGATCATTGATCTGTTGGTGTTTTTAGTATCCTTTTACATGTTTTTTTCTAAAAATAGAATCTTTGTTGTCTTTTGGTGTGTTTATGAGGTTGGTGTTGAAGAAGAGCTTTAGGATAAGCTTTTAAGGGTGAGAACGTGAAGTGTTAGGCTACAAAGGTAACCCATGCTTTACAAAATATATTTTCTTACTTATATGATGATTTCTTGGCTTCTACATGTGATTCTTGTGATGAAATGTGAGATTTGATGCATTGTATTGCGGTAATGCATGTTTAGAGCTTGTTATTAGGGTTCTTGTATGCCATTGCTTGGCTATTTCTTGGGTTCAAGTCATATTGTGTGAGATTTTGGGTGTTTTGGACTTGAATTTGGACTTGTTGTTGAAAATCCCCGAAGGGATATTTTGGTGTACTGGGGTGTACCCGCGGGCGGAACGGCGGACAGGGAACCACCAGCCGCCCCACTCGCGGGGAACCAGCCTCGTCGGTGTATGTACTCGCGGGCGGAACCACGGGTGGAAGTCCACCCGTGGCCCCACCCGCGGGGTACATTATTGATGTTGGTCGGGGATTTATTCCCCGTGATTCTTTTGACTCGATATTGATGTTTTGACCTCCCGATGTTGTTTTATTGGGCTATTTGAGTGTCTTCTTGATGTTTCGTATGCCTAGAACGGTATGTTAGGAATCTATGTAAGATTTTGTGTCCTGAATCGTGCTGAGTGTCCAACTTTGTGATTCGTTGGACTATTGTGAGTCTTGTATGTTCTATGGAACTACTTTTTGTTTACCCGTTTGATAAGCAAGCTAGTTTGATGTTTAAATGCTAGTGTGTGCGGTTTGTTCTTTCCTATTGAGATTGGCAACTTGTGTTGACCATCGTTGGTGTCGGATTGTAATCTTTTCTTATTGAGCATGGTTTTATATCTTTGTTGTGATCCATTGATTAATTCCTGTGATATGAAAACGTATGTAATCTTTGTACCTTGACTGCACGATTAAGGTTATGGGGCCTTAATCTTCAAGGTAGTGATGTGGTCCTCGCGTGGCCATGATTGAAATTGGTGGTGTGACCTGAGCGTAGGTTCATATGTTGGAGATTGTGTGAATGAAATGAGAAGTACCCTCGTGTACTCATATGTAGATGGTATGTTGGAGGCTATGTTAGAGGGGGGACGACGGTCCCTGGCGGTATAAGGTTGGACTCAGAAGTACAGGGTGGCACTCGGAGGTAACGGTTGGAACTGAAATAAGGCCGGGGGTAGCCATATGGTTGGAACAGGGTATAAGGTTGGAACTGTGAATCTTGTGACATGTTGTTGTCACTGTGGCATGTAGTTTCCAATGTGTGAATGTCTACTCTTTGCTAGTGAGCATGTCTTGATGTATTCTACTTTGTGATCAGTAGAGTGCATCTCGAGTTGTAGTGTTTATTGTTCGTATTCTTGTCTTGTTGTTGTCGTGGGATGTTGATTTCCCATTTTCCTTTGAGAGTGAAAATGAGTCTTTGAAGTTGACCTCTCTCTATTACTTTTGAAATGATATATACTGTATTCTGTTTCGAAAATGATTTTGATTTATACTATCTATATATGCTATTTAACGCGTATTGATGGGTTACCAGCAATGTTCGCTGACCGGGTGTCATCCCTTATCTTTATGTTGCTTTACAGGTTATGAGTAGCACTTTGGAGAGCGCGCTAGTAGTTCGTTAGTGAGTGTAGCTCCCTATGACTTTTTCTGTTAGACTTTTGGCCTGTGAGCCATGGTTTTGTATAAGCTTGACTTGGATGTGTTGTTTAGATTTAGCCTGTGCACCTATAGATGTATAGGTATGGCATAACATCTCCCGTACTTATTTAAGTAGCTTCCTCTTTGTTTTATCCTAATGAGTAGTCCTTATCTCTTTATTAAGCTTTAATTGGTTTTTAAAAGTTGTGAAAATCGGGGGTGTTACAGGTCAGCCCTGAAGGACAAAATGAGGGAGAGGTTCTATCCATCTCACGTCCGAGCCGCCATGTACGAGGAGTTCTTACATCTTCAGCAGGGGTCGTCATCCGTGGTGGAGTACGATAAGGGTTTCCTTGAGCTCACCCGTTTTGCTCGGATGCTGGTTCCCACCGAGCTAGCAAAGGTGGAGAAGTTTGTGGCGGGGCTCAACAATGAAACCCGGAAGGCGTTAACTGTGAGCAAGCCTAGAACGCTGAAAGTGGCTTATCTGAGCGCGACCGATCTGTACCGGGTGCAACAGCTGCAGCGAGGGTCGTTTGAGTTTGCCTATAAGAGAAATGAAGGAAGAGAGTCCCACAGTTTCAAGAAGCCGAGACAAGACTTCAGAGTCAGACCTGCACCTTCCCCGCCTCAAGGATCAACTCCAATCGAGAGTGGAGCTCAAGGGAAGACTTTTGCTTGCAAGAGATATGGGAAGGACCATGTTGGGAACGATTGCCAAGGGAACGTGCTTCGATGCTTCAAGTGCGGGGAAACGTGTCACAAAGCTTTCGAGTGCCCTCCCCAAGCTAAACAGAGGGCTTGCCATCCAGTCCTAGACCTAGTGGACCTTCGAGAGGGTGTTTCGGGAAAGGTGTGTCAGGGACAAGGCCTACAGGCAGAGTGTTCGTTATGGGCTGGTCGCAGGGCGAGTCTGAGGGTTTGGGCCTACCTTTACCTTGAGAGTGTGCCTTTCTTGTGTTTTCCATATCTCTTGTTGTGTGATTCTCTTGTATCTCTCGAGTGGGTTTTCCCTTGTGACTTGATTGCTAATTCGAAGTGGTTTAATATTAGTTCTAAGCCTGAAGCCTTATGAGTATACTTTTAATTCAAACCTCACTCCTCTGTATTATCCAAGCCTAATTCGTTAATGAACTCAGGGGGAGTTTGCTATTTTTGTGTACCTTCTGGCCCTGGCTGGGCGTTGTTTTTTATGGCACCACTTCTTATTTGAAGAATGTTCTTTGACTGTGTTTTGATCCAGCATGACATATATGTTGTGTTTTTGTTTTCGTTCTGCTATGTAATCAGACTCAAGGGTTGTTTCTTTATGATAGCCTATCTTAGTTCCTTCAGTTTATGTTTTCTACATTGTCGAGTTGTTTTGCCAAATAATAGCCAAAGGGAGAGTTTGTTAGTGTTTTAATTGTTCAAAAACGCCAACTTATAATTGGCAATATTATTATGGAATACAAAGATAGGTTTAGCTTAGTGTCCGTTCAGCTCTACACAAGACAGATCAATCAGAAGCAACAACAGAAGGACTAACACTGAAGATATGCTTTAAGAAGCTGTTTACTTAAAAGCCGTACGCGGTTTTACAGAAGACAGATTTGGAAAGAAGATCAGCATATCTGCTTTGGAAAGGTATGGACCGAATCTTTAAGATTACATTCTTCAAATATTGTCCTACATCTACAATCAAAGACATCTATGGAAGGAGTGTTCTTTTGACGGATCTATAAGTATCCTCATTCGAAGTGAATTAGGGTTACGCCTTTAGAGAGAAGAAACACTCCACATCGGTTTTATGAGATCGGATCTTTGATTATCATGCCTCTTCTCAATACAACATGTTTATGGTGATTAAGATGACGAACTTGAGAAGAACCACTGCTGCTTAAACGAAAGGACATTGTGATCACACTGTTGTGGGAACAACTGTAAAGAGCGTCATTGAAGTTGACTGCATCAGAGTTGGCTCTCCAAGTGAAGGGATTTCATTGGACTTCTGTATGCATGTCAAGACAGCGTTTTTGAATGGGTACCTGCATGAAGATATCTATGTGGCGCAACCTACGGGATTTGAATATCCAGAGCATCCATCACATGTCTACAAGCTCAGAAAGGCTCTCTATGGCCTTAAACAAGCCCCACGTGCATGGTATGAACACCTGACACAGTATTTGCTACAGCATGGTTATAAACGAGGGAGTGTTGACAAAACGTTATTCGTAAAAACTACTGGAAGTCATGTCACCATTGCTCAGATCTATGTGGATGACATTGTGTTTGGATCACCTTTACAGAAATACACAGATGAGTTAGTAAAAGTTATGAAGGAAGAATTTGAGATGTCAATGGTTGGTCAACTGACATACTTTCTAGGACTGCAAGTTAAGCAAAGTCCTGAAGGGTACTTTATCTCACAAGAAAAGTACGCTAAGAATTTAGTCAAGAAGTTTGGTCTTAAATCATGTAAACCATCCAGGACACCTATCTCCATCTCCACAAAAGTATCCAAAGACGACACAGGTGTATTAGTGGATAACACAGTCTACCGAAACCTGATAGGAAGTCTATTGTACCTGACGGCTAGTCGACCAGACATAATGTTTAGTGTTGGAATACGTGCAAGGTATCAATCTGATCCAAAAGAATCAGACCTCATAGCTGCTAAACGAATTCTGCAATATATAAAAGGAACGATTCAGTATGGTCTATGGTACTCCAAGGACTGTGAACTGAGTCTGATTAGTGATGCTGACTAGGCAGGGAACATTGATGACCATAAGAGTACATCTGGTGGATGCTTTTTTGTTGGTAAGAACTTGGTGTCATGGCTGAGTAAGAAACAGAATTCAATTTCCTTAAGTACTGCAGAGGCAGAATACATAGCTGCTGGTGTGACAATGTTAGTGCTATCAATATCTCAAAGAATCCATTTCAACACTCCAGAACGAAGCATATTAATATAAGGCATCACTACATCAGAGACCTGGTAGAATCGAAGGAGATTGAGTTGGAATATATTCAAACAGAAAAACCGTTGGCTTATATTCTGACTAAGCCCCTAGACGCAAACCGGTTTGAGATTCTCAGATGTGCTCTGGGAATCTGCAGAATTGACTAATAGGGCATAGATTCACTCAGAAGGAGAGTGCAAGGTTTACGTATACTGGTCAAATTTCAGTTTTGACTTCCTTTTAAAACTCCCTTCATTTTTGTAAAGAGAATATCTTAATCTAAATTACCATAAAAGTGATTAGGCGTTTTGCAAATTTGAAATATGTCTAGCATCCGTTTCTTGCCTAAAAAGGAGGTATACCGTTGCGTCAATCACATCAGCTCTGCATGTATTCTGACTAGCTGCATTTATTGGGGTTCTTCTCCCTTGGGTTTATAATCGATTATCGAGTAACACTTGAGAGAACAAACAAGAGACTATCTCTGCACACAGACTGTATTCTCTTTTATCTCCTATCTAGGGTTTACTTCTTCATCTTCTCGAATCTCTCACCAATGGCGGATGCAGCTCGTAATATTATCAGCAAGCTTGGGAGAAAGGTTCATTCACAAGAAACAGCCACCAAACATGTCAAAACCTTGCTCCAATTGGCTATGAAGAAAAAGTTTAAGCTTGATCCCCTTCTCCGTGATGAAATCATTGTCACTGTACTGTGCGATTATCCAGAGTTCTATGCCGACTGGTCCGACGATGACACCAGTGAACTCTTGCTGCTGGCCTCCGAAGCAGGTGATGACATTAATCCGGCATCTATTCCAGAGCCCTCAGATGGAAATCGCGCTTGGGCGTTCCTTCATTACTTTGCTCAAAGAGCCTTTGAGTCTGAAGAAATCTCCCGCCATCGAGCAATTGCACAACCCCTGTATCTTTAGGCTGCCGAGAATGAAGCCAGACATCGTCTTGAGATTCTGCGTAACAGGTCAAATTCCTCTAACTCCCCTCTAGAAATTTCACCTGATAAACCTGAGGATCCAGTGTCTAATGCTGCCCCATCTATTGTTCCTGTTGATTCTGAGAATGTACCTGCTTTAGTCTCTGAGAAATCATTTGTATCTGTTGATCCTCCTTGTTTACCTGTTGTGAAGTCTGATCCTTTGAATAGTGAGGCTCTTAAAGCATCTGAAGAGGAAGACAAACCGATTGATGAGCAAAACAATCTAAGTTTGGTTGTTTTTACGTATGATAATATTGCTCTGTCCCCTGCTTTTGTTGCTAATGTCCCAAAAGAAGTTAACTCCTCTATTAATCGCTCTGATATGCCTGCTGAGGTTGAGAGTGTGAAACCCTCAAGCCCCCGTGAGTCCAAGAAAATGGTTGGCATTCCGGTCTACACCTCCTCATCTTTGGCTGAGAGTCTTGAACATGTTAGGCACTTTGCTAGTCTACCTGCTGCCTCCATTCCAGAACCCTACAAAGTGATTCATCCTTCTGAATCCTCGAGTGAAGATGAAAAGATCCTCGCTGAAGTTTATGGTACCCAAACTCATGCATCTACGGATCCGACGGTTGAGGCCACAGCTCATCCTGATTCCACCACCTTCAAAATTAGGGAGATTACAAATATTCTTGGAAGCTCGTCTGCTAATGTTTCTGATTCTAGTCATTCTGTGACTCCTGTCCAATCCCCAACCAAAGAAACGAGAAGGTAAAAAAGGAAGAATGTTCCTGTGAAAGTTGTTGTTGAGACTGGTGATGACACTGCTGACGTGGATCAGCCTGAGAAGAGAAGGAAGTCTAGTGAGACCGTCAAACCTGAAGCAAATCCTCCTATCCAACAAGTGTTCAAGACACTACGATCTTTTGTTAAACAAAAGGGCCCTACTGCTGTTCAACCTGCTGTTGTTCCTACATCATCTTCCAGAAAGTGGAAACCATCCACACGTTCCAGAGGTCGAAGCTTAACTCCTGAAGTTCAACCTGTTGAAGGATCTGACACATCTGTTTACAAGCCTCAGTTTGTATCCCCCGCTGCTCATGGCAAATGGTCCACTATGGTCAGAAGAGATTTTATTGTTCAACGATCTGTTGATGAGAACCAGTTGAATTCCGTGTGTGATATTCTACCACTGCTGGATGAAGTAGGGCTGCTGAAGACTGTCACCTCCATCCTCCCATACTCGAAGCTCCTCACTTTTGAATTCTACTGTAACCTCAATGAAGAGATAGACATCTTGACTGGGCCACGACCAATACAGATCTTCATTCGAGGGAAGTGGTACATCTTTGGGCCTGACATGATCAATGAATACTGTGGACTAACAGCTGTACAAAAAGAGGCTACTACAGATTGGGACTTGGTGGCCAAGACTCTAACTGGTGAACAGCTTGATACATGGCTTACTACTGACAAGGATTATCTGCCTAGCTCTCAGCTCACATCCAGATATGTTATTCTGCATCGTCTTGATCTTCACAACTGGCTCCCTTCAGCTCACTTCCATACGATTGGTAAGCACCTGGCAGGTTTCTTGTTTCGAATTGGAACAAAGATGCCGATTGATCTGGGAAACTGGATTTACTACCATATCCTCACCATGATCCATCCACGCGAGTAGAAGGTAAAGCTACCCTTCCCGAATCTGATTTATGGCATTCTTACAACTCAGGGTCTTGAGCCTATGCCATGCGAAGTAATCAGTCCAACTCTGCTCTATACTGTTGATCGGCGTCTTTTGACTGGTGATCACATTCGTGATGTTACACCAATGACTGCCCCCTCCAATTCTGAACCTAATACAGTTGCTGATGACTCGCCCCATGCAAGGGATCTTCAACTTTCCATTCAGTTAAAGGCACGGGTTGCTGAACTTGAGACAGTTCAGGGCATTATTGCGAGACATCTGACAGGGGCTCGTACTGAGTTGGCAACCGTTCTTCCTCGTTTAAGCCTATCTGACTCTACTGATGCTGCTGCCGAACCTGCAATTTCCGACAGTGACGCTCCCTCCAATGCTTGACCATTCTTTTGCTCTCATTGGCAAAAAGGGGGAGTATGAACTCAGGGGAGTTTGTTCTTTTTGTGTACCTTCTGGCCCTGGCTGGGCGTTGTTTTTTATGGCACCACTTCTTATTTGAAGAATGTTCTTTGACTGTGTTTTGATCCAGCATGACATGTATGCTGTGTTTTTGTTTTCGTTCTGCTATGTAATTAGACTCATGGGTTGTTTCTTTATGATAGTCTATCTTAGTTCTTTCAGTTTATGTATTCTACATAG
This sequence comes from Ipomoea nil, assembly GCF_001879475.1. Classification (NCBI taxonomy): domain Eukaryota; kingdom Viridiplantae; phylum Streptophyta; class Magnoliopsida; order Solanales; family Convolvulaceae; genus Ipomoea; species Ipomoea nil. Next base: position 171,118 of record NW_017616755.1, on the reverse strand, counting down.
TCGAGTTGTTTTGCAAAATAATAGCCAAAGGAAGAGTTTATAACCATGCTGTAGCAAATACTGTGTCAGGCGTTCATACCATGCACCTGGGGCCTTTTTAAGGCCATAGAGAGCCTTTATGAGCTTGTAGACATGTGGTGGATGCTCTGGATCTTCAAATCCCTTTGGTTGCGCCACATAGATATCTTCATGCAGGTACCCATTCAAAAACGCTGTCTTGACATCCATATGAAACAATGTAAATCCCAGAATGCATGCAACAGCTAGCAGAATTCTGATTGACTCTAGTCTAGCCAAAGGAGCAAATGTCTCATCATAGTCAATTCCTTCTATCTGAGTGTACCCTTGTGCCATTAACCGAGCTTTGTTCCTTGCAATATTCCCAGCTTCATCAGTTTTGTTTTTGAAGATCCACTTTGTTCCAATTATGTTGACACCATCAGGTCTTGAAACTAGATCCCAAACATGATTTCCATCAAACTGATGTAGCTCCTCCTGCATTGCCTTGATCCACAGATCATCCTGTAAAGCTTCTTTGACATTCCTGGGTTCTATCTTTGAGGTATAGCAAGCAGATCCATATATTTCTATCAGATTATTTCTTATTCTGCTCCTGGTTTTCATCCCATCTGTTGGATCACCAATGATGTTATCTGATGGGTGATTTTTCTAAGCTCTGGTGGGTTTGTCTTTACTTGTATCATTTATAAGAGTTGTCTCATGTTCCGAACTTTCTTGATCTTCATCTGAGGATTCTTGTGATTCGGTCTACTGTTACTGTCTGCAGTATTTAGTTCATTGACAGGAAGCTTTGTCACTGGATCAGTCACTGTTGTGTCTACTGATTCTTCTCGACTGTCGTCTATAACCACATTTACTGATTCCATCATAGATTGAGTTCTCTTGTTGTAGACTCTGTAGGCACGACTATTTGGAGAGTATCCAAGGATGATGCTCTCATCACTCTTAGGTTCAAACTTCCCTCTTTGTTCTCTATGAGCCAGCACATAACACTTTGTCCCAAACCCATGAAAACACTTCAGGTTTGGCTTCTTTCCCTTCCAGATCTCATATGGTGTTTTGGTCGTTCCTGGTCTAAGATAGACCCTATTCATTGTATGACAGGCTGTGTGTACTGCTTCAGCCCAGAAACGCTGCGGCAGATGAGAGGCATGTAGCCATTTCTTGTAAGGTTCGATTCTTTCTTTCCACCACACCATTCTGTTGAGCAGTTCTAGGAGCTGAGAACTCATGTGATATACCGTGCTCGGAGCAGAAATCTGAGTATAGTGAATTCTCAAATTCTTTTCCATGATCACTTCTGAGTCTCTGAATTTTTATTATAGGCTCATTCTTTTCCATCTTAACCCTTATTCACAGAGTTTTAAAGGCCTTGAATGCTTCAGATTTTTCTCTTAGAAAGTATACCCAGTTGTATCAAGAGAAATCATCTACACACACAAATATGTATTTCTTTCCCCCAATGCTTTCAGTCTGTGTTGGCCCCATGAGGTCTATGTGAACAAGATCTAGACACTTCTTAGTGGTGATAACTCTTACTGCTTTGTGCGGAGTTCTGGTTTGTTTCCCAATGGCACATGCACCACAAACTCTTTCCAGATCTATTCTGATCTTAGGTACTCTTCTCAAAACTTCCAATTTGATCAGCTTATCCATATCTCTGAAGTTTACGTGACCTAGTCGTCTATGCCAGAGTTTTGATTCATCAGATTTAGATAGGTGACATGCAGTTTCATTAGCCAAAACATAACAATTGTCTGAGTATCGGGTTCCTTCCATGACAAGTTGATTTGCTTTGTCACTAACTCTGTAGTAGTTACAATTGAAGCACACATTCCAATTTTGATCACACAACTGACTGATGCTGATCAGATTTGCTTTCAACCCACCGACTAACAGAACTTCTTCTAATTGAGGTAAACCTGGTACATTCAGGGTACCTTTCCCAACTATTTTCCCTTTTTGTCCATCGCCATATGTAACAGATCCATTGCTTGGTTGAACAGCAATGAGACACTTTAAATTTCCAGTCATATGTCTGGAACAGCCACTGTCGAAATACCATCTAGCTTCAGTCGTAGACGCAGTCAGAACTATAGTGGGGTAGCATATAACATCTGACTTTCTGACCCAAACCTGTCTTGTGAACGGTGTAATAGTCTTGTTCTGATATTTTTCCTTCCTTTGATCTCTGTAGAAAAAATAACACTCAGGCCGAGTATGACATTTTGTTTGACAGTAGTGACAAATGGGGGTGTATTGTCTAGCTCTGACAAACTTATTTTTGAACCTTGAATAATGAGATTGATGAGTTACTATGATAAAGTCCGTATCTGCAGTCTGGTTATATATCCTTCTCCTGTCAATTTTCTGCACTGACCGAGATGACTGTCCTTGTTCAAAGCTGTGAACTGCTGTGGTGTAACACCCCAGATTTTCAAGATGTTTAAAAACTTATATAATAAAGGTAATATCTCATTACATCCCAGAGTGTATCATAAGTGTACGGGGTGCTATGCCACACATGGGCTAGAGAACCCAGGTGCACAGGCTGTCTAACTAATATCTACCGAAATACAATGCATAATATGGCACGCAGGCCGAAAGGGAAACAAATCTATTTCTACGCTCCAGTTCTAACGCGCTCCAGTGCTCTAGTCCTCTGTGCCTGAAAGCCAAATATATCTGTTCAGCGAGAGATGCTGGTAACCCACTCCAACGTGTTGAAATACAATACATATAGATATATATATAGATATACGAAAACCATTTTGAGCATGAAGATATATCCTACGAACTCTAGCTTTAAAACCGGGAATGACTCGACAGATAAGGCCAGACACAAGCAACAGTTATAACGAGCATATGCAGTTCACGGTAGTTAAGGCAGATAAGGCAAAGCATAAACAATAGTCATAACTCAACATAAACGATCCCCAATATAAATCCCATAGTCACATCCCCCAAGACACTCGTAATCACAACTTGTCCATGTCACAACACAAAACACACTTTGTTGGCGCCACAGGACCAATCGCATGCCCATACATGAGGGTCAGCGCGTATAGCTCTGACACGGCCCCGCAGCACCCTGCCCCGTATCGCAACACGGAGGGGTCAATCGCAACCGACCGATGAACCGCAGCTCATCATAGTGTTTGATCGCAACCAAACAGTGGACCGCAGCCCAAGAGAATGTCATCTGACCGCAGCCAAGAAAGAGGACGAACCGTAGCTCGTATAGAAACGTTTGATCGCAACCAAACGGTGGACCGCAGCCCAAGAGTATCAATCTGACCGCAGCCAGTTTCTGAACCGCAGCTCAGGAAAAACCCATCCGATCGCAACCGAATTGGGGCAACATACACACATATCACACAGCAAGCACATGCAACCCATAATACACATTAGGAAGGGGGAGAAAGCGCATAACAAAACCTATGCGTGATCCATCACATACTAAGGATAGTCCTAAGGGGTTCATACTTCTTCCACCTAGGTTACCAATTCAACTAGCATGCAATACAATAGACTCATAAACCTACGAACGGTACCCGAAACATCAAACTAAACATAGGCACGATGAATGCGGTCCGTTGGGACACCACGGGGAACGGGGGAATATGAAACGGAGAAGCCGGGATCCCGAGTGGGATGAGTTTCCAGATGGGTAGCCGGTGGGTGGGGGCCACCTGCCGGCTGCCTGCCGGAATGTAATGCTCCGGGCAGCGGGTCGTCGGCGGGCAGCTGCCCGCCCGCCGGCTACCCGCTGCCGGGCGGTGATTCTCGGCCGTGGGTAGGTGGCGGGTCCCCTACCCCCCCACCTACCCCCCACTGACTCTTTTCACACAATAACGTCCCGGGAACCTTTGTGGAACCCGAAACCATGCTTAGACACTTTACAACGCAACTAATAATTAACACGTCGACAATTAACGGATCAAATACGAGAAACGTACATGCTTTTCTAAACATAAACAACACCCAAACATGCGATTTCCCCACCCGATAAACCAAGAATAATATCATACGATACAACCTAGGGTTCTAATCACTTTTATATCAACAAGAATACGATTCGCCTTCTAATTGCAAGATTCGGTAAGAATAGCACACAAACATCAAGAGCATCACACAATCATTTAGAACAACACCATAATTATCAAGAATCTCCCAATATCAAGATTATCAAGATCCCTCATGGGATCATCACATCAATTATCAATAATAAACATCATAACTCGCCAATACACAATAATATGGGGAAACCCTAAGGGGGAATCATAACTATGAAAATAGGTTTTGTTGAGACATGGGTTACCTCTTATCCTTAATTAATTCCTTGGCTATGAAGGGTCTTTCTTTAAGCTTTCTTGCTTTCTTCTAAGGGAATTCTTGGAGCTCTTCTGGGGTGGTGGGGCGTTAGACTTGTGGGAGGGATTCTAGGTGCTTCCTAAGTTCCCTATTTATAGATCTAGGGATTTTATTTAGAGTCTAATCCTATTGGGATTAGGGGTTGGGTTTATATAGGAGGGCCCATGGGCTACGGTGGGCCTTTTTCCCTAATTAATCATTATAATTTATTCTTTCTCCTGGGCTATTAATTAATTAATTAATTGGTTTTAGGACTCGTAACACGGGGTGTTACATGTGGCCTTAAACATACCCTCTTTGACAAACATAGGAGCATTATTCGAAAATTCTGCCAGACCTTTTTTATCTGCCAGAGTCTAGAATCTTGTCTAATGTTGATGTGGTGTCCATCATCTGGATATTTTTCTTCAGACCTTCCAATTCCTTTATCAGTTTTCCTTCTCTAGATCTTATCTGAGTGATGAGATCTTCTTTTATGACAAGATCTGTATTCAGTTTTTTTAGAAGATCATCCCTTTGCTTCAGCTCGTCATTCAGATTTTTATTGACTTTCACTAGTTGTTCCCAGCTTGCAACAAGTTTAGCAAATTCTATTTCAAGTTGGGTATGTCTCTCTTCAAAGTCATCAGTTGATATGTAAGATTCTTCATCTGATTGGTTTCCGTCTGACTGAATGTCTGTAGCTGTATAGAAGGCTACAAAGTTTCCCACATTATCATCTGACTGATCATTAGATGTTTCCTCATCATCATCACTTAGTGTAGCTACTGACATAGCCTTTTTCCTCTTGAGATACGTTGCACATTCGGCTTGTATGTGTCCATAACCTTCACACTCTCTACACTGCACTGACCGATCGAGAGACCTCCCTGTATCTGTGGAACTGTTTCTGTTCTGTCTTGTTCGACCAATCTGGGATTGATTGTTTTGTGAAAAAGGAGTTGTTGCCTTTGTATTATGTCCTGGTGGGCTAACCTTGACTCTTTCTGTTGAATCCTTTTAATATTTTCTTGAAATTCTTGGTTAGAAGTGCCAAGGTTTCATCATCTATGTCGTCTGTGTCAGATTCTCGATCATCTTCAGCCACAAAAGCCACTGAATTTCCTTTTCTGTTGCCAGTAAGATCATCATCAGCAAGCACTTCTAGTTCATATGTGTGTAAACTTCTCATAAGTTCTTCGACAGTCTTCTTTTCCCAACCTGTGTGTTCCTGAATAGCAGTTACTTTCATCCGGAAGCGTTTAGGCAAAGATCGAAGGATCTTTTTGACTACTCTCTCATCAGTGAATGGTTCACCAAGAATTGAGGCTCTGTTCATCAGATTCTGAACCCGACTGTGAAAGGTCGAAATGGTTTCCTCTTCATTCATTCTAAGGGCTTCAAATTCTGACAGAACCATTTGTAGCTTTGACTGCTTGACATCACTAGTTCCCTCAAATCTGGTTTCAAGAATTTCCCATACATGTTTAGCTTCTTTTACCCCTGTGACAAGAGTAAAAACAGATTCATGTAGAGATCCTACAATAGAGTTTAATGCTTTGTTGTTTAGATCAGAGGCATTCATTTCATCGTCTGTCCAAGTCTCCATGGGCTTATCCCCAGTGGTTCCATTAGCATTCTGAACAGTTGAATGGCTCCACCCAGTTAGGACAGTACGGTAAACCCTGGTACCTTGTGCTTGGAGATATATCTCCACGCGAGCCTTCCAGAAAGAGTAGTCGTGACCATCTAGTTCTGGTGGTTTCATACTTGCATCCATCCTGAACAAAAACAACCAGCCAATGAACACACACAGAGGCACTTCCAAAAGACAGAGAACAATGCAAAACCAAAAAAAAAAAAACCGTACGGATTAAGTCACTATGTAGACTTAAAAGCTCTGATAGCACATGTAATTTTGCATTTCCTCATTTGTTAATCAGATTAACTGGATTAACCAACTGATGAAATGGACTGACTGATTCAGCGATGAAGTCAGTCAGTGACAACAGATCATAGAGATGTTTAAAGAAAGAGATAACAGCACAAAGCAAAAAACACAAGATGTTTACCCAGTTCGATACAGTGTGTATCTACGTCTGGGGGACGATCACATAAGCGTCCAATCCACTAAATCATAATCCAATGTACAAAGTTCGAGAAACAATAATCTCACCCAAGTGCCCCACACAAGATACGTACCCAGTCTAAACAGGTTTAGTGGATTGTTGTAGGTGGAGAGCCATGCATACAGAAGTCCAATGAAATCTCTTCACTTGGAGAGCCAACTCTGATGCAGTCCACTTCAATGACGCTCTTTACAGTTGTTCCCACAACAGTGTGATCACAGTGTCCTTTCGTTTAAGCAGCAGTGGTTCTTCTCAAGTTCGTCATCTGAATCACAATGAACATGTTGTATTGAGAAGAGGCATGATAATCAAAGATCCGATCTCATAAAACCGATGTGGAGTGTTTCTTCTCTCTAAAGGCGTAACCCTAATTCACTTCGAATGAGGATACTTATAGATCCGTCAAAAGAACACTCCTTCCATAGATGTCTTTGATTGTAGATGGTAGGACAATATTTGAAGAATGTAATCTTAGAGATTCGGTCCATACCTTTCCAAAGCAGATACGCTGATCTTCTTTCAAAATCTGTCTTCTGTAAAACTGCATACAGCTTTTAAGTAAACAGCTTCTTAAAGCAGATCTTCAGTGTCAGTCCTTCTGTTGTTGCTTCTGATTAATCAGTCTTGTGTAGAGCTGAACGGACACTAAGCTAAACCTATCTTAGTATGCCATAATAATATTTCCAATTATAAGTTGGGGTTTTTTGAACAATTAAAACACTAACAGTTAGTTTGGAGATTAGATTAGCCAATTACTAAGGAATCTCAAGAGGTTACGCCAAAAATAATTAGAAAGAGTTTAATTCGTAACTACTAATTTTCAAACTCGGGTCTCCAAGTTTCTAACCCAACCCTTAAACCATCTAAACCAATTATGTTTCTTAAACCTTATCTCATTTAATTCCTTTTAACCTATAATTTCCAACTTACCCCAAAAATCCCCAAATTAGAATCTTCTTTTTCCCAAATTTCCCCAAAACCCTTCCCTCTCTTCCTTTCCCTCCCACCCTTGCGTAGCATCGACCGAGAACAACCACCCGTCGCCCTCCACCCATCGCCGATCAGCCACCTGTCGCCGCCGGTCAGCCGCCTTGCCTCGCCACCTTGCCTCGCCAATCGTCGCCGCTACTCCGCCACACCGTCATCCAGCTAAGGAGCCGAGAAAGAAGAAAAGAAAAAAAAAAGGAAGAAGAAGTTTGGGTTATCTCAGAATCATGCCTAGGAGGTCTAAATCTGCGAGAAGGGTTGAATGGGTGGATGCCCATTACCTAGTCTTAGAAGGTAAAGCTTTTGATCCCGACTCTTTTTTCGAGTTCTTTGTTTGAGTTGTTGAATTACCAAGGGTTGTGTAACACCACGAAATTTTGAAACTTTTGAAACTTATATAATAAAGGAGAATTCTTATTGAATCCCAAAACATAATACAAGAGTACGGGGTGCTATGCCACACCTGAGCGAGAGAACTCAGGTGCACAGGCTCACTAACTAGAATCCTCAACAATATCGATGCATGAGCATGGCACGCAGGCCAAAAGGAAAACTATCTACTCTACACTTCGGATCTCTAACGCGCTCCAGTGTCTACTCGTCAGTGCCTGAAAGCCAAATATATCTGTTCAGTGAGAGATGCTGGTAACCCACTCCAACGCGTTGAAATACAGTACATATAGGCATATATATAGATATAAGAAAAAGCCATTTTGAAGCATGAAGATATATCCTAAGAGACTCTAGCTTTAAAACAGGGAATAGACTCAACAAACAGATATAAGCACAGTTAACAGTCATAACCGAGCATATATAATTTACAAGCATACGGAACAGACTCGAGAGATAAACACAGCCAATAGTTATAACCAAGCATATACAGTTTACTAGCATGTATCCTATGGTCACGCTTTCACCACATTCATGACATCAAACCATCCATATCTCATCACATAGCACACTTTGATGGTGCCACAGGACCAATCGCATGCCCATACATGACGGTCAGCGCATATAGCTCTGACACGGCCCCGCAGCACCCTGCCCCGTATCGCAACACGGAGGGGTCGATCGCAACCGACCGATGAACCGCAGCTCATCATAATGTTTGATCGCAACCAAACAGTGGACCGCAGCCCAAGAGTAATCATCTGACCGCAGCCAGGAATATGAACCGCAGCTCATGTAAAACGTTTGATCGCAACCAAACGGTGGACCGCAGCCCGAGATTGTAAATCTGACCGCTGCCAGCTTCTGAACCGCAGCTCAGGAATAACCAATTTGATCACAACCAAATTGGGGTATCATGCACACATAACACATAGCAAGCACATGTGTGATCATCCACATATAACGAAACCTATGCGTGATCATCCACATACTAAGAATAACCCTAAGGGGTTCATACTTCTTGCACCTAGGCCAACGGGATACCAATTCAACTAGCATGCAATATATAAGACTTATTCAACCTACGAATGGTACTCGAAACATCAACTTGACAAAGGCACGATAGACGTTGTCCGTTGGGACGCCACGGGGGTCGGGGGAACATCAAACAGCGAAGCCGGAATCCCGAGGTGGGACAATTTCTAGCGGGTAGCCGGTGGGTGAAGGGTCACCCGCCGGCGTCGAGTTTCCGGGCAGCGGGTGCCCGGCGGGCAGTCGCCTGCCCGCTGGCTGCCCGCTGCCGGCAACGTCAAATCTGGCAGCGGGTAGGTGTCGAGTCCCCTACCCCCACCTATCCCCCCACTGACTCTTTTTCACAATTAACGCCCCGGGAACCTTTGTGGAACCCGAAACCATGCTTAGACACCTTTAAACGCAATTGATGACAACACGTAGACAATTAACGGATCAAGAGCAAGAAACATACGGCACATATCCTATCATGCTTTCTAAACATAATTAACACCCAAACATGCGAATTCCCACCCAATATATCAAGAATAACACCACACGAGTTTCACGACACATTCTAGGGCTCTAATCATATTCAAATTATTAAGAACGTAATTCATCTTTTAACATTAAGAAACAATACGATTTATCAAGAATATCACACAATCATTAGGAATCTAGGTTTATCAAGAATATCACACAATCGTCAAGAATCTCTTTCCATCATCAAGATTATCAAGATTACCCAAGAAATCATAACATCAATTATCAAGATCACACCATCAATATCATAAACGAATCATCAATACGCAAGAATGTAGAGGGATGCCTAGAGGGAGATCATAGCTAAGAAAATAGGTTTTGTTGAGACATGGGTTACCTCTTAGCCTTAATTAATTTCCTTGGCTATGAAGGGTCTTTCTCTAAGTCTTCCTTCTTTCTTGATTTCTCCTAGGGGAATTCTTGGAGCTCCTTGTGTGGTGAGAGATTATTGTGGTGTGGGTTCTAGGTGCCTCCTATGTCCCCTATTTATATATCTAAGAGTCCTAATTAGGGTCCAAATACCATAGGCTTGCTAACTCTATTCCTTTTAGGACTAGGAGTTGGGTTTAGAGCTGAGGGCCCACGGACTATGGTGGGCCTCTTCCTAATTATTTACTGTAATTTAATTCTTTCTTTTGGGTAATTGGTTAAATGATTAATTAGTTTTAGGGGTCGTAACACGGGGTGTTACAGGTTGTTGGATAGGTTTCTCGCCATTAGGACCAAGACTTACCCGAGTTTGGTAAAGGAGTTATACCGCCACATGAGTGTGACCAAGGATAGTGGAAGGTTGGAAGTTACCTCTAAGGTGGGAGGTTTGAAAATTGTCTTGATCGAAAAGCGGTTGGCTCAGCTTTTTAGTTTGACAACCACAAGGAGTCTCGCAGTATAGTGGTGACTCTTGGATTGAGACGAGCAGCATGACTTATCAGAATTATCTGAGGTATCTATTGGGACGAACTAGTGGGTTCACTCAGGCCACGAGGCCAGAGAGGAAATGGCTTTTCGCCAAGCAAAAGAATTTGGTCATGCTCGTTTCGGACTGTTTGTTGCCTAATAACAATAAGAGTCGTTTGTTGGGTAAACTGGCGTGCACTTTTGCTTTCTATCTGAAATACAAGGTGAAGTTCAACTTGCCTGCGTTGATGTAACACCCCAGATTTTCAAGACATTTAAAACTTATAAAATAAAGGTGAAATCCCATTAAATCCCAAAACATAATACAAGAGTATTGTAACACCCCATATTTTTTTTAAGACATTTAAAACTTATATCAAAGGTAGAATCATATTACATCCCAAGAAATAAATACAAGCGTACGGGGTGCTATGCCACACCTGGGCTAGAGAACCCAAGTGCACAGGCTAACTAACTAGTATCCTTAAAGCGTAATTACGTAAATGTGGCACGCAGGCCAAAAGGGAAACTAATCTGTTTCTACGCTCCAGTTCTAACGCGCTCCAGTGCTCTAGTCCTTTGTGCCTGAAAGCCAAATATATCTGTTCAGCGAGAGATGCTGGTAACCCACTTCAACGCGTTGAAATACAATACATATAGAGATATATATATAGATATACGAAAACCATTTTGAGCATGAAGATATATCCTACGAACTCTAGCTTTAAAACCGGGAATGACTCGACAGATAAGGCCAGACACAAGCAAAAGTTATAATGAGCATATGCAGTTTATGACAGATAGGGCAGATAAGGCAAAGCATAAACAATAGTCGTAACCCAACATAAACAATCCCCAACATAAATCCCATAGTCACATTCCTCCAAGACACTCATAATCACAACTCATCCATATCACAACACATAGCACACTTTGTTGGCGCCACAGGACCAATCGCATGCCCATACATGAGGGTCAGCGCATATAGCTCTGACACGGCCCCGCAGCACCCTGCCCTGTATCGCAACACGGAGGGGTCGATCGCAACCGACCGATGAACCGCAGCTCATCATAGTGTTTGATCGCAACCAAACAGTGGACCGCAGCCCAAGAGAATGTCATCTGACCGCAGCCAGGAAAAAGGACGAACCGCAGCTCGTATAGAAACGTTTGATCGCAACCAAACGGTGGACCGCAGCCCAAGAGTATCAATCTGACCAGAGCAAGCTTCTGAACCGCAGCTCAGGATAACCAATCCGATCGCAACCGAATTGGGGTAACACACACATATAACACATAGCAAGCACATGCAACCCATATTACACATTGGGAAGGGGGAGAAAGCGCATAACAAACCTATGCGTGATCCATCACATACTAAGAATAGTCCTACGGGGTTCATACTCCTTCCACCTAGGTCAACGGGATACCAATCCGACTAGCATGCAATATAATAGACTCATAAACCTACGGACGGTACCCGAAACATCAAACTAGACATAGGCACGATAAACGGAGTCCGTTGGGACACCACGGGGAACGGGGGAACATCAAACGGGGAAGCCGGGATCCCGGGTGGGATGAATTTCCAGCGGGTAGCCGGTGGGTGGGGGGCCACCCGCCGGCTGCCCGCCGGAGTGTACTGTTCCGGGCAGCGGGTCGCCGGCGGGCAGCTGCCCGCCCGTCGGCTACCCGCTGCCGGGCGGTGATTCTCGGCCGTGGGTAGGTGGCGGGTCCCCTACCCCCCACTGACTCTTTTCACACAATAACGTCCCGGGAACCTTTGTGGAACCCGAAACCATGCTTAGACACTTTACAACGCAACTAATAATTAACACGTAGACAATTAACGGATCAAATACGAGAAACTTACGGCACATAACCTATCATGCTTTTCTAAACATAAACAACACCCAACATGCGATTTCCCCACCCGATAATCCAAGAATAATATCATACGATACAACCTAGGGTTCTAATCACTTTTATATCAACAAGGATACGATTCGTCTTCTGATTGCAAGATTCGGTAAGAATAACACATAAGCATCAAGAGCATCACACAATTATCAAGAACAACCCATAATTATCAAGAACTTCATATAATCATCAAGAACACCATAATTATCAAGAATCTCCCAATATCAAGATTATCAAGATCCCCCATGGGATCATCACATCAATCATCAATAATAATCATCACAAGTCATTAATACACAATAATATGGGGAAACCCTAAGGGGAAATCATATCTATGAAAATAGGTTTTGTTGAGACATGGGTTACCTCTTAGCCTTAATTAATTCCTTGGCTATGAAGGGTCTTTCTTTAAGCTTTCTTGCTTTCTTGCTTTTTTCTAAGGGAATTCTTGGAGCTCTTTTGGGGTGGTGGGGCGTTAGACTTGTGGGAGGGATTCTAGGTGCCTCCTAAGTTCCCTATTTATAGATCTAGGGATCTTATTTAGAGTCTAATCCTATTGGGATTAGGGGTTGGGTTTATATATGAGGGCCCATGGGTTATGGTGGGCCTTTTTCCCTAATTAATCATTATAATTTATTCTTTCTCTTGGGCTATTAATTAATTGGTTTTAGGACTCGTAACACGGGGTGTTACACTCTCCCCCCCCCCCTTAACAGGAAGCTTCGTCCCCGAAGCTTGGCCCCTGGTGAAAGGTTTTCTCTTAGTTACCTGGAGTGAACAGCTCGGGATACCGCTCCTTCATCGTGTCCTTAAGTTCCCATGTTGCTTCCTTGGTCCCGTGGTTGGTCCAGAGGACCTTCACCATTTCTATGACTCGGTTCCGGGTATTTCTTGTCTTGGTGTCCCCGGATTCTTATGGGTTTCTCTTCGTATACTAGTGACTCGTCGAGGTCTACGGTCTCGTGTTGGAGTACGTGGCTTGGATCGTGTATGTATTTCTTTAGCTGAGATACATGGAACACGTTGTGTACTCGTTCTAGTTCGATGGGTAAGGCGAGGCGGTAGGCCAAGTCCCCGATTTTCTCCACAATTTCGTAAGGACCAATGAATCGGGGGCTGAGTTTTCCTTTTCTTCCGAACCTCATTACTCCTCGTGTGGGCGAGATCCTTAGCCAGACCTTGTCCCCAAGGTTGAATTCGGCTTGTTTCCTCTTTAGGTCGGCGTAAGACTTCTGGCGGTCTTGGGCGGCCTTCATCCTTTCCTGGATGTGTTTGACCTTAGCTATGGTGTCTTGTAGGTATTGGGGGCCCAGTGTTACCGGGTTGACCATATCTTCCCAACATAATGGGGTTCTATATTTCTGACCATACAGTGCTTCGTAGGGTGCCATGCGAATGCTCGCGTGGTAGCTGTTGTTGTATGAGAACTCGATGAGGTCTAGGTGTTCTTCCCATGTCCCTCGAAAGTCTAGCGTGCAGGCTCTTAGCATGTCCTCGAGGGTTTGGATGGTTCTCTCGGTTTGGCCGTCTGTGGTGGGGTGAAAGGCTGTGCTTAGTTTTGGGTGCGTTCCCAACGCTGATTGTAGCGATTTCTAGAATTGTGAGAGGAATCTGGAATCTCTATCGGACACAATGTTTCAGGGGACTCTGTGGTATTTCACTACCCGGTTTATGTAGGCTTGGGCTAGTTGCGTCATTGTCCAAGTTTCCTTCATGGCAATGAATCGTGCTGTTTTGGTCAGCCGATCCACTATGACCCAGATTTTGTCCTTCCCGGTTCTTGTTGGGGGTAACCCTCCGACGAAGTCCATGGATATGGAATCCCATTTTCCTTGTGGTATTTCAAGGGGTTGTACGAGCCCCTTGGGCTTGCATCGTTCAGCCTTTACTCTTTGGCAATTCAGGCACCTGGCCACGAAATCTGCGATTTCCTTCTTCATGTTTGGCCACCAAAACGTTCTCCTTACGTCTTGGTATAACTTGTAACCTCCTGGGTGAACTGAGTACGGGGAGTTGTGTCCTTCCTCCAAGATCCGTTATTTCAAGTGAGGGTGCGTTGAGGGTACACACCACCTTCCTTTGTAATGGAGGCTACCGTCCGGGCGTGTTTCGAAGGGGCCTTCCTTCCCTTGGGTTAGGTCGTGGCGAATCTTATCTAGTTCCGGGTCCTGATGTTGCCCTGCCTTGATCTCCTCGAAGAGGGCGGGTATGGCTTGCGTGTTGAGTAGGTAGGCATTGGGGCGGGTTTGTCATTGCTCTATTATTTCTAAGTGTAGTTTTTGGAAGTCCCTGTACAGTTGGTCCGGTAGGACCCACGTGGTGTTGAGGGAATGGTTCGTCTTTCGGCTTAGGGCGTCTGCAACGACGTTGGCTTTTCCCTCGTGGTATTGGATGTCTAGGTCGTAGTCTTTTATGAGTTCTAGCCACCTTCGTTGTCTCATGTTTAGGTCCTTTTGGGTGAAGATGTACTTTAAGCTCTTATGGTCGGTGTAGATTTTGCATTGTACCCCATATAGGTAGTGCTTCCAGATTTTTAGTGCGAAAACGATAGCGGCTAGTTCGAGGTCATGGGTGGGGTAATTTTCTTCGTGGGTTTTGAGTTGCCTGGATGCGTATACTATTACCTTCCCCTTTTGCATTAGCACGCATCCCAACCCTTTCTTGGATGCATCGCTGTAGACCTCGAATTCTTCCGTTCTGGAGGGGATGGTTAGCACGGGTGCCGTGGTTAGCTTGTCCTTTAATTCTTGGAAGGCTGAGATGCAGTCGTTGTCCCATCGGAAGGGGGTTTCCTTTTTCATGAGCTTAATGAGGGGTTGGGCTATCTTGGTGAAGTCGGGTACAAACCTCCTGTAGTAACCAGCCAGGCCCAGGAAGCTTCGGACCTCTGAGAGTGAGCTCGGCGTGGTCCATTCTCTAACGGCGCGAATCTTAGCGGGGTCCACCCTGATCCCCTCTTTGGTTATTACGTGGCCCAAGAAGGCTACGCTGTCTTGCCAGAATTCGCACTTGGAGAATTAGCGTAAAGTTGGTTTTCTCTGAGGGTTTGCAGTGATATGCGAAGGTGCTTCTCATGCTCTTCTTTATTTCGGGAGTAGACTAGGATGTCGTCAATGAACACAATGACGAATTCATCCAGGTGAGGTCGGAATACTCGATTCATGAGGTCCATGAATATGGCGAGCGCGTTAGTGAGGCCGAAGGGCATTACGGTAAACTCGTAGTGGCCGTAACGTGTCCGGAAGGCCATTTTCTGGATGTCCAGTATGGACACTTGGATTTGATGATACCCGGATCTTAGGTCGATCTTCGAGAATACCCCTGTAACACCCCAGATTTTCAAGATGTTTAAAAACTTATATAATAAAGGTAATATCTCATTACATCCCAGAGTGTATCATAAGTGTACGGGGTGCTATGCCACACCTGGGCTAGAGAACCCAGGTGCACAGGCTGTCTAACTAATATCTACCGAAATACAATGCATAATATGGCACGCAGGCCAAAAGGGAAACTAATCTGTTTCTACGCTCCAGTTCTAACGCGCTCCAGTGCTCTAGTCCTTTGTGCCTGAAAGCCAAATATATCTGTTCAGCGAGAGATGCTGGTAACCCACTTCAACGCGTTGAAATACAATACATATAGAGATATATATAGATATACGAAAACCATTTTGAGCATGAAGATATATCCTACGAACTCTAGCTTTAAAACCAGGAATGACTCGACAGATAAGGCCAGACACAAGCAACAGTTATAACGAGCATATGCAGTTCACGGTAATTAAGGCAGATAAGGCAAAGCATAAACAATAGTCATAACTCAACATAAACGATCCCCAATATAAATCCCATAGTCACATCCCTCCAAGACACTCATAATCACAACTCATCCATATCACAACACATAGCACACTTTGTTGGCGCCACAGGACCAATCGCATGCCCATACATGAGGGTCAGCGCATATAGCTCTGACATGGCCCCGCAGCACCCTGCCCCGTATCGCAACACGGAGGGGTCGATCGCAACCGACCGATGAACCGCAGCTCATCATAGTGTTTGATCGCAACCAAACAGTGGACCGCAGCCCAAGAGAATGTCATCTGACCGCAGCCAGGAAAAAGGACGAACCGCAGCTCGTATAGAAACGTTTGATCGCAACCAAACGGTGGACCGCAGCCCAAGAGTATCAATCTGACCGCAGCCAGCTTCTGAACCGCAGCTCAGGAAAAACCCATCCGATCGCAACCGAATTGGGGTAACATACACACATATCACACAGCAAGCACATGCAACCCATAATACATATTGGGAAGGGGGAGAAAGCGTATAACAAAACCTATGCGTGATCCTTCACATACTAAGAATAGTCCTAAGGGGTTCATACGCCTTCCACCTAGGTCAACGGGATACCAATTCAACTAGCATGCAATATAGTAGACTCGTAAACCTATGAACGGTACCCGAAATATCAAACTAGACATAGGCACGATAAACGGAGTCCGTTGGGACACCACGGGGAACGGGGGAACATCAAACGGGGAAGCCGGGATCCCGGGTGGGATGAATTTCCAGCGGGTAGCCGGTGGGTGGGGGGCCACCCGCCGGCTGCCCGCCGGAGTGTACTGTTCCGGGCAGCGGGTCGCCGGCGGGCAGCTGCCCGCCCGCCGGCTACCCGCTGCCGGGCGGTGTTTCTCGGCCGTGGGTAGGTGGCGGGTCTCCTACCCCCCACTGACTCTTTTTACACAATAACGTCCCGGGAACCTTTGTGGAACCCGAAACCATGCTTAGACACTTTACAATGCAACTAATAATTAACACGTAGACAATTAACGGATCAAATACGAGAAACGTACGGCACATAACCTATCATGCTTTTCTAAACATAAACAACACCCAAACATGCGATTTCCCCACCCGATAAACCAAGAATAATATCATACGATACAACCTAGGGTTCTAATCACTTTTATATCAACAAGAATACGATTCGTATTCTAATTGCAAGATTCGGTAAGAATAGCACATAATCATCAAGAGCATCACATAATCATTAAGAACAACACCTAATCATCAAGAATTCCGTATAATCATCAAGAACACCATAATTACCAAGAATCTCCCAATATCAAGATTGTCAAGATCCCTCATGGGATCATCACATCAAACATTAATAATCATCATCATATCTCGCCAATCACAATAATATGGGGGAAACCCTAAGGGGGAATCATAGCTATGAAAATAGGTTTTGTTGAGACATGGGTTACCTCTTAGCCTTAATTAATTCCTTGGCTATGAAGGGTCTTTCTTTAAGCTTTCTTGCTTTCTTGATTTCTTCTAAGGGAATTCTTGGAGCTCTTTTGGGATGGTGAAAGAGTTTGCGAGGTGTTACAGTTGATGTTGCAACATATGGTCTATTTTCGAGGCCATAACCGAAAGAGTTTGCCTTATGACATGGTTTTAAGTTGGATCTGGATGCCACATCTGAGCTGGAGAACTCAGATGGGAAAGGGGTGAGTGTTGAAGGTTGTGTGCCTAAGTCAGTGGGCAAGATGGATCTGAATGCCACAAATCTCCGCAGTTGCAACTTGTTTCAGCTAGATGATGGTGACTACATGTAACACCCTGAAATTTTTAAAACTTTTCAATCTTATAATATGAAAGTAATTCTATTAATTAATTCCAAATAGAGTATTCTGAACATAAGGGTCTGGGGTGTTATGCCACATCTGAGCTGGAAAACTCAAATGCACAGGGTACATTAACTAATTATTCTCAAACAACATTATTACATCATTAAGGCACGCAGGTCGAAAGGAAAGACTAACTATCTAAGCCGGGATCCTCTAGCGCACTCCGGTGACTAATCGTCTATGCCTGAAAGCCAAATATATCTGTTCAGCGAATAATGCTGGTAACCCACTCCAACGCATTAAAATACAATATAGGTGTATATATATATATACATATATATATATATATATATATATATATATATATATATATATATATATATATATATATATATATATACACATAGATATAGGAAAACCATTTTGAAGCAGAAAGATATATACTTAGGAAACTCTAGCTTTAAAATCAGGAATAGACTCGACAAGTAGGGACAAACACATTCAACAGTCATAACCAAGCATGTAAAGACATCATATATATATATATATATATAAGGTCACAGGTTACTTTCATGTCATTCATAGCATCTTTCAATCAATATCTTTATCATACAAGCACACTTTGGTGGCGCCACGGGACCAATCCCATGCCCATACAAGAGGGTTAGCGCATATAGCGCTAACACGGCCCCGCAGCACCCTACCCGATACCGCAGCATGAAGGGGTTGACCGCAGGCAACCGATTAGACCGTTGACGAGCTCAACGGCGGACCACAGCCCTACACATCGTTGACGAGCTCAATCGGTGGATCGCAGCCCCTGTAAGACTGCTGACAAGATCAGCGGCGGACCATAGCCTACACACCGTTGACGAGCTTAATCGGTGGACTATGGCCCTCTTTGTGGACTGCAGCCCTACACACCGTTGACGAGCTCAATCGATGGACTGCAACCCCGGTAAAACTGTTGCCGGACCACGGCCCTACACACCGTTGACGAGCTCAATTGGTGGACCGTGGCCCTTTGGTGGACTGCAACCCTACACACCGTTGACGAGCTCAATCGGTGGATTGCAGCCCATGTAAAGCCAATTTGACCGCAGCCAATATTGGGGAGTCATGCACATATAACACGTAGCAACCACATGCAATCCATATTAACACATTGGGAGAGGGGAGAAAACGTATAATGAAACCTATGCGTGGCCATCCACATACTAGGAAATATCCTAAGGGTTCAAGCATCTTTTACCTAGGTCAACGGGGTACCAATTTAACTAGCATGCAATACACAAGACTCTTTTATCATACGAACGGTACCAGAAACATCAAACTAGACTTAGGCACGATAAATAGAGTCTGACGGGACACCACGGGTGTAATACCCCAAAATTTTGAAACTTTTAAAACTTAAGTAATAAAGGTGAATTCTCATTAAATCCCAAACAGAGTATTACTAAACATAAGAGTGCGGGGTGTTATGCCACATCTGAGCTGGAGAACTCAGATGCACAGGCTAAACTAACTAAATATCCTCAATACATCATCATGGCACGCAGGCCGAAAGAAAAACTATCTATCTAATCCGAATTCTTCTAGCGCGCTCCGGAAGCTACTCATTTGTGCCTGAAAGCCAAATATATCTGTTCAGCGAATGATGCTGGTAACCCACTCCAACGCGTTGAAATACAGTATAGGTAAATATATATATAGATATACGAAAACCACTTTGAAGCAGGAAGATATATACTTGGGAGACTCTAGCTTTAAAACTAGGAATAGACTCAACAGGTAGGGATAAGCACATTAAACAAGGATAATCAGTTATATAGAGATAATATCATAAAGAACATGTATCTAAGGTCACGGTTCACTTTCAAATCATTCGCATCATCATTCGATCAACATTCATATCACACAAGCACACTTTGGTGGCGCCACGGGACCAATCGCATGCCCCGAACATGAGGGTAAGCGCATATAGCTCTAACACGGCCCCGCAGCACCCTACCTCATACCACATCATGAAGGGGTTGATTGCAACAAACAGTATAGGGCGTCGATAGTTTCAACGGCGGATCACAGCCCTACACACCGCTGACGCGCTCAGTCGGTGTACTGTGATCCTCTTTTGGGGACTGCGACCCTACACACCGCTTGACGAGCTCAATCGATGGGTCGTAACTAATCAAAGCCCTACACACTGCCTGAGGGACTCATTCGGTGGGCGATGATCTTCGGGGATTACGACCCTACACACCGCTGGCCCATACACTGGATGGATCGCAGCCGACCATAGCCCTACACACCGCCTGATCACTGATTCGGTGGGCTATGCTCTTCCTCGGGCTAGTAGCCCTACACACCGCCTGCCGCGTCCAGTTGGTGGACCATAGCACACGAGGCCCATGTGGACCGCTGCCCAAGAAGTAAATCACTGACCGCATCCAGGAGAATGAACCGCAGCTCATGAGTAACCAATTTGGCTGCAGCCAACTTTTGAACCGCAACTTAGGAATAACCAATTTGATCGCAACCAAATTGGGGTATCATGCATCACATAACACATATTAGCACATATTAGCACATTGGGAAGGGGGAAAACGTATAAATAAACTTATGCGTGATCATCCACATACTAAGAATAGTCCTAACACTAGTACAAAAAACATCAATAAAATCGAATAATTCTCGTCCAAAGTTAGAACTTTGGACGCCTAAAGTGTAGTGCGGTGGCACTTTTGTAATTAAAATGCCACTATATAATTTTTTTTTTTATTTTTTTCTGAAATTAAAAAGAATAGGCGTCCAAAGTTGTAGAACTTTGGACGTCTATTGTATGCCTAAAGTAGATGCGGTGGCATATTTGTAATTAAAATATCACTATTTATTTTTTTTTTTTTACGTAAATAATAAACATTTGAGTCCAATGTTAGGTTTTTTCTGAACAAAATCGCCTCCAACCTTGTCTTCTTCCCCGTCTATCTCCTTCTCTATTCTGAACAAAATCGCCCCACAACCACTGCTCTCCATCTCCACTCCGTCGGTCGTCCATCATCAATCGTTGTCCCGTATCCAGCTGTAGTCGCTTGCCGCTCGCCTCCATCGTCTTCCCCTGCATCGCCTTCTCTGCTACTCTCGTCGCAGCTGCGCTATTGTTTGCTGCCATCGCTGTTCGCTCTCGCCGGCGGTCTCGCCCGTCGCCCATTGCCGCAAGCTCACCAGTCATTAGATTTTTAGTAGTGCTCATTGGATGGTCAGTATTTTATTTTAATTTTGTTTTCTCGTGGCGGAAAATCGTTGAAATGAACAATAAATGATGATGAAGGATTAAAGGACGCAGCTTCTATAAAAATTGAAATTATAGTGAGTAGACTATGGATAGGATTAACCAATGATGAGCTTAAGAGTTCTGTAGGTGTTTTTAGCTACTTTTTTCTACTTCTCTAAATACCCTATGAGCTTCATGTATTCTAAAGTAAAATCATCATATGAATGCATGTACTATTTCTCTTGGCTGGTCTTGACTGGAGAAATCAAATGCACAGAATAATGTAATTTTGTTAACTCAGATTGTCTTAAAACATCAAAGAGTGGTTGGTATGAAGGACTTGCAAAATACATTGTTTCTCCTGTTTGTTTATTGAGTATCAAAGTTCTGATCCATAATAAAATCTGTCATCCAAGCTATTATTTTGTTTTTTTGTGCTCCATCACCCACTCGATCAATGTTTTCTTCTATTTGGCCAAGTTGTCCCTGCATTATCTGTGAAATATGATGCATATAATCATATTGCAAGTCAAGAAATAAATTAAAGAAAGCAGGATTAGGGCCACATCCATCAAAGGTTTGGTTTTTCGATCCATTTTCTTAATCAATTTTTAAGTATACCACATATATAAAGACAGCTAATTTGATGGTATTAATCCACGAGTTATCTTTGGTGTTCTTAGCTGGTGAATATCCATTTCTGTGTAGATTTGATAAACAATTCACAGGAAGAAGTTCGTCCTAAAGTTTTGATTAGTGCAACTGCAGTTGGCTATTATATTATGGTTTCATATTAAATTCTTTCGATTTCTTAAATTATAGAAGACCACATATAGTGTTGCAGTCTGATTTTCAAATTAAATCACAGGTACAATGGAGAACCATAACAGTTTACTGGGGATTAGAGAGTATCCTTCTTTTACCAATGACACCCTATAAATGAATGTGATAAGTTGTATTTGGTCCATAAATGGTAATCTTTTAAGTTGTACACGTTGTATTTGGTCCATAAATGGCATCCTAATATCTCAGTTGTTTCTCTTTAAATGAAATTCAAATTTGTCAATGACTTTCTCAACCAAATTGCTTGATTCACCGAAGCAGTCTACTTTCAGACTTCTAGTCGAGCTTGTCTCTCTTTAACTTTGTTCTTTCACTACTCTATTTTGACGTGGAGTGTAAATTATTGTTAATTGATGATTGATGATTGATTTCTGAATCCTCACAAAACTCGCTAAACTTGTTAGATGTATATTCAACTCTATTACTGGGCCTTACCATCTAGTGTTCACTCTGATATTCAATCCAAATTTTGAACCTCCAAAATACATTGACCATACAGTATGATAAGTGGAATTTTAAATTTCTCTGCTTTTCTATTTCCATTTTTTTATAAAGTTCGTTTTCAACACATTTTTTGTTTCTAAATCTAGTACCCCACCTATGTTTAAAATTTTATTAGGTGTGGCTATGAGTTGTATACTTGCAAGTGCATATGATTTTTATATAACCAATTTGTCTCTTTCATGAACTCTATCTATGTGTATCAATTTTCAAATATCTAATATCTTTCTACTCATCGTATTTAGTTCTAATTCGATATTCAAATGATTATAGCAGGTAACTACAGCTCTTCTCCTAACATTATTAAACACTGCTACAACCTCCTTAGCAAAGATAAATGTACTCTCAAAAATGGGGAATATGCCAAAACTGGGTTAGCTGAAATAGAACGATGGTGTGGGCAGGCAACAGAAGAGGTACTCTAATACAAATGTATTGGTATACCCTAAGCACATATATGATGTCTTTACAGTGTAACAATATCTTGATTTACGTAGTAATATCAAACATGTTGATGCAGTATGTTGGTTCCTCTTGGGATGACTTAAAACATGCAAGGCAGGCTGTAGGATTCTTGGTATGTTTTCTTGTTTGCTTTATGACAAAGTAGTTTCGATGTTGAACATGATTTCATATTCTTTGATAGAAGACCAAATTTTATGTCATGGGTGGACTGCTTTGCAGCTATGGACTTTAAGATAATAGTGAGATGACTTTCTTACCAGTCTTCTGACTTAAACTGAGATTTCAGCAGATGTGTGTTTCTCATAACATTTTGAATGTTTTGATACTTTGATGTTGATTTCAGCAGATGTCTTTACAGTGTAACAATATCTTGATTTACGTAGTAATATCAAACATGTTGATGCAGTATGTTGGTTCCTCTTGGGATGACTTAAAACATGCAAGGCAGGCTGTAGGATTCTTGGTATGTTTTCTTGTTTTCTTTATGACAAAGTAGTTTCGATGTTGAACATGATTTCATATTCTTTGATAGAAGACCAAATTTTATGTCATGGGTGGACTGCTTTGCAGCTATGGACTTTAAGATAATAGTGAGATGACTTTCTTACCAGTCTTCTGACTTAAACTGAGATTTCAGCAGATGTGTGTTTCTCATAACATTTTGAATGTTTTGATACTTTGATGTTGATTGAATGTTGACTTCTTTTCTTATTTATTTCTGGTTCACTAATGATTGTTATTTCAGATATTGAGGAAGCTTGAAGAAAGAGGAGTTGATTTAGATCGTTTACAAGAGATGGAGGGGAAAGATATTGGAGCTCTGATTCGTTTTGCACTTATGATGTGGATTTTGGTAGAGGTATTTTCTTTTAGAATGCTTTCAATAGTGGGCTTGCATTTTATTTACAAGCACTATGATGTGGACAAATTTTTATTAATTATATCATACTGTGTATTTGGTTATTATTTGTCATATTATGTATTAGTGCTGATTTCAGTTTTTTATCTTAAATATAAATAATTAAATAATTAAATAAATAAATAAATAAATAAATATATATATATATATATATATATATATATATATATATAATACGCATACAAATTTCATGAACTTTGTACGCTTATAGTATTTTTTTTTTAAATACAAACACTATACGCATCCAAAGTTCATAAACATTGGACGCATATAGTGTTTATTTTTTTAAGCGACCTTCGGAAAGTATGATTTCCTTGCCTCAGACCTTAGCGGTGATTTCCAGTTTATCACCCCGCTTGACGGCTACCAAATGGTGATAGAACTCTTTCACCAATTCGGGGTATGTATCCCCTTTGATGGTGAGATACGTATCCAAGAGTCCTTGAAACTTAAGCATATCGACCAACTCCGGGGAAAATTGGTCGGGTTCAAGGGTTTTACCTCCGATCACGATGGAGTCGATGTTGCTCCACTCCGGGGTTCAGATTTCGATGGGCTTTTTCGGCATTTTGAGATTTCTCTTAGGTGGTGATTTTCCGGCGGACTTCCGGCGAGCTCCGGTGAGGTTCGGACGAGGGGTTCCGATGGCATGGCTTCTCCGACGGCGAAGGGGCGGTGGCGCAGTTCGGCCTTGGCTTGGTGGCGGTGGACCTGCGCGGAGCTGGGGGCTGTGTCGGCAATGGAGGGCGACCGGGCGAGTGACGGGCAGTGGTGGTGTTGCGGGCGGCTTCCGGGTCTTCGACGGCGGGTCTCCGGCAGTAGGGTGGTCTGGGCGGCGGACGACGGATGCTGGTGGCGCTCCGTTTGGTGGGGCGGCTGGCAGTGTTGTGTCGGGTGGTGAGCGGTCGGTTTGGAGGGGAGGAGAGGAAGAGAGAGAGAGAGTGGGTGAGGGAGAGTGTGAGGAAGAAGAAGGGTTTTTGATTTGGGGGTTTTTGGTGGGTTTTAGGGATTTGGAGGGGTTTAAGAAGGGAGTGTTCCCTTGATATTTAAAGAAACACTCATAGCTTAGTGGTTAGGGTTTTAGTCATGTAAATGAGAGGTCCAAGGTTGTATTCCTATTGGTAACTTTGGTCTCCTTTGTTGTGTACTCCTTGATTTTTTTCCTTCTTTTGTCTTCTAGTGGTAGAAGATTTGGTTGGTCCTTCTTGTTGTTGATGTGGGTTCTCGGGGTAGTCTTAGTCCTTTTTCTTTATGCTAAATTATTTTGATTTTGCTTCTTTATTTATAATAATTCCGAAGTAGCTAATCTAAACAAGTAATTCTACTACGAGGGTGGTTATATGGGATTCGCTAGTCTATCCTAAACAGAACTCGTCTTCTTGGTTTTCTTCCATTTAGTTTGCGGGATCTTCGTCTCCTGGGGCCGCGTTTTCTTCGTCGAGGTTGCCCTCGTTCTCGAGTTTGGCTTGGGTGCGGCTCATGACGAACACTTTTCCGGGAGCACCATAATTCCCTTGATTGTTCGTGCCTTTGCGTTGGCCCATGATTGTAGAGCGGGAGTTCGAGGTTTGAGTGCACTGGAAGGACTTGTGTCCTTCTCCTCCGCAGTTGAAGCATCGCAAGGGATTTCCCATGCAATCCTTGCCTCGATGGCCTTTGTTGCATATTTGGCAAGGGACGCTCCTTGTATTAGCTTCGTTGTTTCCTAGGGGTGGCCTCTGGCCACCTGGATTACTTGTCCTTGTGTTAGCGTCATTTCTTGTTCTTTTCATAGGTGGTGCTCCACCTCCTGTGTTCCTTTTTTGAATCTGTTCCTGAACCCCATGTTGTAGTAGTTGGATTCGATAGAGGTTGGCGGCACTAGTGTAAACCTCGTTGAGGGTCCGGGGTCCGCTTACTACTAGGGCTTTCTGGGCTTCAAAGTTGAGGCCTGATATAAACCTTTCTATTTTGGTTGCCTCTGTGAGGACTAGTTCTGGGGCGAAGCATGCCAGCTCGAGGAACCGTTTATGGTATTCCATGATGGTAGTGGTTCCTTGTTTTAGGTGGAGGAACTCTTCGTGCATGGATGCTCTTACGTGTGCTGGGTAGAATCGTTCTCGCAGTCGTGTTTTTAGGTTTTTCCAGTTGAACCCTGGTTCCTGCCTGTAAGTGAGTCGCTCGTGGATCCACCAAAGGTCTGCCTCGTGCCCGAAGTAGAATGAGGCTATCTCGACATGACGTTCTTCTGGGCATTCTACCAACCCCAAAATTTTGTCGAAGGTCTGAATCCATTCCTCAAGGATTGCGGGATCTTCTTCTCCCGAGAAAGTGGGTGGTCGATGATTTGAAACTTGTCGGGCGATTTCCGAGTTTATGTTTGGTGGAGGTGGTGGTGGTCTGTTGTTGCGGAGAGCTACGTCGCTCAGTGCTTGGGCGACTAGGGTTAGTTGCTATAGAGTTTGAGCCAGGGGGTCGTGTGTAGCGGGTTCCGGGGTCCTTGATTGTCTTCTGTTTAGTGCCATGCCGCTGATCTATGGAGCCAATATTTATAGTGATATCGAGTTAGAGTGCCGAAGGGGGAGTTCTTTGAATTAAGTGTGAATTAGGATGATGGGAAGTTTAGGGGTCTCACAATCTCACCGCGCGTCCTATGATTCCTAAATCCTATGTTCTTGAACTCCTAGAGTTTTAGCCTAATCTCTTAAAATCTGGTCTTAATAGCTTCATCCTAGGGTCAAACTTAGGCTCTGATACCAACTATAACATCCCAAAATTTTGAAACTTTTAAAACTTAAGTAATAAAGGTGAATTCTCATTAAATCCCAAACAGAGTATTACTGAACATAAGAGTGCGGGGTGCTATGCCACATCTGAGCTGGAGAACTCAGATACACATGCTAAACTAACTAAATATCCTCAATGCATCATCATGGCGTGCAGGCCAAAAGGAAAACTATCTATCTAATCCAAGTTCTTCTAGCGCGCTCCGGAAGCTAATCATCTGTGCCTGAAAGCCAAATATATCTGTTCAGCGAATGATGCTGGTAACCCACTCCAACGCGTTGAAATACAGTATAGGTAAACATATATATAGATATACGAAAACCATTTTGAAGCAGGAAGATATATACTTAGGAGACTGTGACACCCCGAAATCCAAATTCAACTAATGGATTAATTGAGTAATTAATCCTATTTCAATTGGTGATTTAATTCCTAAAATCCTGAAAATTCAATACTCGGGGACTAGTAATTGACTAGTCAGCCCCTAAGTCAAAGTTGTACCTTAAGCTTTGTTGAGAGTTCCCTTGTTCCCTTACACTTCCTTATGTTAGTAAGGGTATTCTTGACCTTTTGACTTGGTGTTAGTATTGTAACCTAACCTAGTAGACCACCTTCATTCTTTCCTTACACTTTCTAAAATGTAGCTCCACCATCAGCCCCGCAGCTTCATTCTTGACCTTTCACTTGGCGCATATAGCTCTAACACAGCCCCGCAGCACCCTACCTCATACCGCAGCATGAAGGGGTTGATCGCAACCAACCGTATAGACCGTCGATAGTTTCAATGGCGGAACACAACCCTACACACCGCTTGACGAGCTCAGTCGGTGGGTCGTAACCGATCAAAGCCATACACACCGCCTGAGGGACTCATTCGGTTGGCGATGATCTTCGGCGATTACGACCCTACACACCGCTGGCCCATACACTCGGTGGATCGCAGCCGACCATAGCCCTACACACCGCCTGATCACTCATTCGGTGGGCTATGGCCTTCCTCGGGCTAGTGGCCCTACACACCGCCTGGCGCGTCCAGTCGGTGGACCGTAGCACACGAGGCGGATGTGGACCGCAGCCCAAGAATTGAATCACTGACCACAGCTAGGAGAATGAACCGCAGCTCATGAGTAACCAATTTGACCGTAGCCAACTTTTGAACCGCGGCTCTGGAATAACCAAGTTGATCATAACCAAATTGGGGTATCATGCATCACATAACACATAGTAGCACATATTAGCACATTGGGAAGGGGGAAAACGTATAAATAAACTTATGCGTGATCATCCACATACTAAGAATAGTCCTAAGGGGTTCGTGCATCTTCCTCCTAGGACAACGGGTTACCGATTCGACTAGCATGCAATACATAAGACTCTTTTATCCTACGAATGGTACCCAAAACATCAAACTAGACTCATGCACGACAAACGGAGTCCGTTGGGACACCACGGGGGTTGGGGAACATCAAACGGGGAAGCCAAAGTACTGAAGTGGGCAATGACCAGCGGGTAGCCGGTGGGTGGAGGGCCACCCGCCGGCTGCCCGCTGGCGATAATCTTCCGGGCAGCGGGTGCCCGGCAGGCAGTCGCCTGCCCGCCGGCTGCCCGTTGCCGGTGGCGTCTTCTTTGGGCAGCGAGTAGGTGGCGGGTCCCCCTACCCCCACTGACTCTTTATCAAAATAAACATCCTGAGATCCTCCAGGGAACCCGAAACCATGCTTAGACATTTTTAAACGCAAATAACGACACCACGTCGACAATTAATGGATCAAAAGCAAGAATCACATAGAACACATCCTAACATGACTTCTAAACATAAACAACACCCGATCATGCGAATTCCCACCCAAATATATATCAAGAACATTACGATACAAATTCCAAATTCAACCTAGGGCTCTAATCATATTTAAATCACAAAATCATCTTTTATCTTTAAAATCAAGAACATCAAGATTTATCAAGAATCAACACACAATTATCAAGATCCTCTTGTCATCATCAAGATCACACATAAAATCATCTCATCAATCATCAAGATCACATCACAAATAAAACCTTGTTTAGAATTCAAGAAAATGATCACATTTTATTGGTACAAATTTATGTTGTTGATATTATTTTTGGTAGAACTAATAAAACTTTATGTGAGAAATTTTCCAAGCTAATGCGGAATAAGTTTGAGATGAGCATGATGGGAGAGTTGAATTACTTTCTTCGCTTACAAGTAAAGCAACTCAACAAAGGAATATTCATCAATCAGGCCAAATACACAAATGATCTTATATAGAAATTTGGTCAAGTAGGAAAATCCTCAATCAAGATCCCGATGAGCACGTCTTTAAGATTAGATAAAGATGATGAAGGCAAGGACGTTGACGAAACGAAATATCGAGGAATGATTGGATCATCACTATACCTCACTGCAAGCCGACCAGATATATCTTATTCAGTGGGAGTATGTGCCAGGTTCCAATCAAAGCCAAAAGAAAGTCATTTTCATGCCACCAAGAAAATCATTCGATACCTAAACGGAACAGTCAATGTGGGATTGTGGTATCCGAAAGAAGGTAATTTTACATTAACTGGTTTCTCAAATGCAGATTTTGCAGGATGTAAAATCGATCAAAAAAGTACCTCAGGGACATGCCAGTTCTTAGGGGGAAGATTGGTATCATGGTTTAGCAAAAAGAAAAACTTCATAGCTACAAGTACAGCCGAAGCTGAGTATATAGCTGCTAGGAGTTGTTGTGCACAAATTCTTTGGATGAAACAACAACTGGGAGATTATGGCGTGAATTGCGAAAATGTCAACATATTATGTGACAATACAAGTGCTATAGCTATAACACACAATCCCGTATTACATTCAAGAACCAAGCACATTGATGTGACACATCATTTTATCCGGGATCATGTTGAAAAGAAGGAACTGACAATAGAATACATCCCGACCGAAAATCAAATAGTTGAAATTCTCACGAAACCACTGTGTGAAACAAGATTTTCAAAACTAAGACACGAGATGGGCATGATTGAATTAATCTAAGTTTCTAAACTCTATTTAAATTCAAGAGCTCATTTTTTTCTGTAAATATGTAATTATATCTGACTTAGGTGATTTTTTTTTCTCATGCTTATGTGTCTTACATGCATAAACATGTCACATCTTAGTTTTTATATCTACCTATCTTAATTGCACTTTGTAAGTCTAAGAATGCATGCCTCTTCAAACGTGTATAAATAAATAAATAAATAAATAAATAAATAAATAAATATATATATATATATATATATATATACATATATATATATATATATATATATATATATATATATACATATATATATATATATATATATATATATATATATATATATATGTTACAATAAAATATGTTAGATCCACAAAATCTTTACCAATAAAGGGTTGACAAGATAGTGTGATGATTATTTCCTTTTTCATAAATGAAGAACACCTTTCTATGGTAGGTGCACATAATAAATTTTCTGAAAAGAAACAATTTTTTTTTCTTCTTTCTCTCTTAACTATACACAAACGTGTGTGTGTATATATATATATATATATATATATATATATATATGTATATATATATATATATATGTGTGTGTGTGTGTGTGTGTGTGTGTGTGTGTGTGTGTGTGTGTGTGTGTGTGTGTGTATATATATACATTTCCTTCAGAACAGATTTAAAGCTCTGTAAAATTTTATTTCAGGTAAGCATTTTTCCGAGTATCTAAATTTTTGGCGCCACATCAGCAGAGAAATTGGATGGAAAAATATAACGTAAACTAACTATTAGTTAGGTCAAAGGTTGGAATCTCTTGGAATGTCAAAAATAACCCTTACCTCTTAAAGTGAAAATTAAACTTTTGAGGATATCTTTGTAAAAGAAACCCCCCCCCCCCCCCCACCTCCCCCTCCACCCAACCGGTCGAAAAGCTACCTCTTCAAATCAAAACCCTCAAAAACTTTTCACCTTCCATATACGAATCACCCTCAAGCTTCATCTTTCTCAATCTTCATCAAAATACCAAACACATTATGGCAACCATTGGAGATTCAAGCTCTCAACCGAATGAAGAACAATCCATTCAAGTCAATCTCACCAAGCTAGCCATTGGAATCAAAGCAGGAGGAAGCTTTGAACCCCAAGGATTTCTCAAAACTGCCAAAAACTCAGAGTTGGCTCAGAAAATCATCCATGCACTCCAAAGCAACGAACTAATGAGGTTATGTTCCTATCCATACTCTGGCTTCTATGATGAAGATCTAGCAGATTTTTATGTCCATACCGTAAATGGAACTCTCATCACCATTGATGAACAAGAGTTACACTCAACTTTTGTACTTCCTATGTCTAGTCCAGAACAACTACTATTGGACTTAGACGTACATGCATATGATCAAGCCGAAGTCTGGGCAGAAATTAGAAACGAGAATGCATCTCTTGAGCCCAATCTTTCCGGTCAAAAATCTGACTTGAAGCCAGAATACGAAATGCTAGTTAAAATTATCTGTGACACCCAGTATTTTCCTAAAAATAAATTATAGTCCCGATAATAAATATTTTTAATAAAAATATTTATATAGCTATTATTTTGAAATGGGATCAGGTCTATGAAGTATGGTGAACCAATCTTTTTGTGCCTAAATGTTTTAAGTCCAAAAATGATTTATAGCCTAAGAGTTTATTTGTTATCCTAAGCCCAAAAATGTGTTCATTCATTATAAGTCTTGAACCCCATAAGTTGAGCCCAAATGTATTTATAAACACAAGTATTAATATTTTGGGAGCCCAAAGTGTGTAAACCCAACCCAAGTCTAACCTAAGCTAACCCAACCCACAAATAGAAATCTACCCTACTCAAAATAGATGGAGTGTGATAGATATTTTATGCTTCTTCCCCTTCTTCAGCTGTGCCCTTCAATCACCATAAGCCAAACACACCCCTTCCACCCTTTGCTTCTTCCGATCGAAACCAGCCGGCACCCCCCCCCCCCCCTCTCTGTATCTCCTTTCCCCCTCTCGGTTTTGCCTCTCTCTCAAGCTCAAAAGAAGAGTAGTTGCGACGTCTCTCTCTCTCGTTGATGGCAGTGCAGCAACCAAGCGGCGGCGTCAGTTCGAGAAGAGCTCCGGCGTAGAGGCAAAAGGTGATAGTTTTTCCGGCGACCGCAGCTCTTCGGCGTTCCCTTCCCTCCCAACGAAGCAGAGCAGCAAGCAGTGGTGGAGGTGCTATGGCGAACGTACGGCAGCGGTGGGAGGCTCGTGGCAGTGGTGTTGCGTGGCATCGACGGAGCTCCGTGTGGTGGCCGTGATCCTTCTCCGGCGATGTGGTTGCTCAGTTGGTGCACGTGGGCAGATAAAGGGTGGTGCCTCTCACCGTGTTCCACCCGTGGGAACGTTGCATGAAGAAGACGTAAAAGATGATGATGGTGAGCAGCTTTAGCCTTGGTTGTTGTTGTTTAATTAGCTTAATTAGATTTTTGTTTAGTATGGTTACTAATAGGTTGCTTTGTGTGGTGGTAAGAGTGGTAGTTGTGGTTATGTTTGACTAGGGTTCAAATCCTAAGATGGTTATTTAAGTTAAGCCTTGTTTAATTACTAGTTTTACCTTAACCCTTTGTTATTAGCTTATCATTAGTGTTTAATGTTGTGGGTGAGTTATTGAAAAGTATGCTTAGCTTAGTGGGTTGAGATTGTGGGTAATTAAGGAAAGATCTAGGGTTCAAATCTCTTTTTGAGCATAATTAGTTTTGTTTAGTACGTTTGTTAATAGTTGAGGATCGGTTTGATTCACAGGTTCCCGTTTGGCTTATGAGTTGAGCCTAGCCTAAGTTGGCGTTGTTTTTGGATGTTAAGTGAATGAGGTAACCCATGCTCTACAAAACCTATTTTGCTTACCTATATGTGATTTCTTGGATTCTACATGTGTTTTGCTATGAAATGTGAGGGTTTATGCATTTGTCTTGTGATATTGCATATCTAGAGCTTGTGTTTAGGGTTCCTTTGTGCCATTGTTTGGCATTTTCCTTGGTTCAAGTCATTTTGTTGTATTGGGTGAGATTTGGCATGTTTTGGACTTGGATTTGAGTTTGGAGATAAAAATCCCCGAAGGGATTATTTTGCACACGTATATGTACCCGCGGGCGGAATGACGGGTTGAGCTCCACCCGCCGCCCACCCGCGGGGAACATGTAGCCTCGTTGGTAGTGTACCCGCGGGCGGAACCACAGGTGGGAGCCTACCCGTGAGTCCACCCGCGGGGAACACAGTGGAGTGGGATCGGGATTTGTTCCCCGTGATTCGTTTGGCTCGGTATTTGGTCTTTTGACTTTCCAATGTTCTTTGTGGAACTATTTGAGCGTCTTCTTGATGTTTCGTATGTCTAGAACTATATGGTAGGTATCCATGTAGGACTTTGGTGTCCTGAATCGTGCTAAGTGTTCAACATTGTGTTTCGTTGGACCAAGAGGTGTCTTGTGTGTTCCTCGGAACTATCTTGAGTTTCTCCGTTGTTAAGCATGCTAGTTTATTGTCTTAATGCTAGCATGTGTGTTGTTTGTACCTTCCGATTGGTTGATGATAACTTGTGTTATTCATCGTTGTTGTCATTGGGCTGTGACCCATTCCTTGATTGAGTAGGGTTTCATACCTTCGTTGTGATCCGTTGATTGACTCGTGTGAGTTGTGGTGCGTGTGTGGCTTTACCTGGATTGCACGATTAGTGGTATGGGACACTAGTCACCAAGGTATTGCAGCGGTCCTCGTGGTGGCCGTGACGTGATTATGGAGTTGTGGCCTTTGTGTAAGGTTCACGTTTTTGGGGGATAACATGTGTTATCCGGGCATGTGTTGCCGTGTACGGTACCTTGTGTACTATGAATTGGACTAAGAAGTACAGGGTCCTGGAGGTAATGGTTGGAAAAAAGATACAAGGTTGGGGTAGCGATAAGGTTGGAACAGGGCATAAGGCAGGCATACCAACTCGTGATGGGTGATGTTGCGAGGGTTATTGTAGCCAGTGTTGTGTGATCTTATTTTGTGACGTGTGTAGTCACAAAGGCAGGTGTGGCCTTGGCATGTGTTGCCGGCTGTGTGTGTGTTGTTCCATCGCGTTGTACTTGTCGGGTTGTGGTCTATTGAGTGATGATAGATCGTGCCTTGACTCTTTTGTAAGTCGTGTTATGCTTGTGGTCTTGGGATGTGTTCCCGCGTTACTTGTGAGGGTGTGAGTCTTGTTTTGACTATTTCTCTCAGTTTTGAACTTATATATATAGGTATTTCGTTTCGAAAATTATTTTTGTATATATACCATATCTATGTATGATACTTAACGGTATTGGTGGGTTACCATCATTATTCGCTGACCGGGCGTCGTCCCAATATTTATCTTTGTGTTCTTTCAGGTGATGTCTAGACGAGCGCGTTGTCTAGTGGCCGATAGCTTAGCACCTTTATCCTTGTTTTGTGGCCTGTGCGCCAATGTAGTTTTAGACTGATGTCTTTGGGATAGATGTATACACATTGCAGATTTGACCGCCGTAGCGTTTACCGTGGTTGGTCGACGTGGCATAACACCCCGTTTGGATTTCTTTAATCCAGTTATCATTTTATCTTCCGTTGTGCTAGTGTGTTGTTGTATGATCTGCATGTGTTAAGGCTTTTTATAGCACGTGTTTTCGGGGGTGTTACAGTTGGTATCAGAGCCTAGGTTTGAGCCTAGGATGTTAAGTGTTGGACCTTAAGAACCTAAGTTGAGCTTAGGTTAGTGGTGTAAGTTGAGACCTTAAGTTGTTTAGTGAAGCCTCTAAGTGGTTAAGTACCTAAGTTTAGGATTCTTGGGACGCGCGGCGAGGTTGTGTGTTATCTTTTGTTATCTGTGTGGTTCTCTTATCTTGCTTTGTTGTTTAGCGTTAGTAGTATTTTTAGTTGTTGCTATTGGTTGGTGTGAACCTTCTCGGTAAGTTGCCTCGTTTTGCGTTCGTTGAAGATCTACCGAAGATCTGTTGGCTCAAGATAGTCAAGTCGTGGTGGTTTGCAGCTGAGCACGTGGACAACACAAAAAGATGGTCTACTCTATACGCAATCGGGAGTCAGCTACAATGACCACCGTTCAAGCAAGTGGCACTGTCCCTCGTACGACATCGTCATCAGTTCTACACTAATGCAAGAGTTGAAATCACCGTTTAGTGCAACCGTAGTCCGTTAAGAAGCAAGTCGTCGTTTAGAGTTCGAAGATCAAGTTTAGAAGACCCACACTCGCGAGGGGACGTCAAGAGCGGTCTCAGACGCTCCAAGAAGATGTCAACGCACGCCAAGTGGTCGTTCGTGGGTCAACGTGTTTGAAGCCTCCCAAAGTTAAAGAGCTACAAGTCAATCTTGGACCTTTACAAGCACGAAGAGTTGAAGTTTAAGATCGAGGTGTTCAACATCGAAGTAGTCCTACCTATCCTTGAAGAAACCAAGATCGGGAAAGTTCGAAGCAACGAACTTGGAAGTAATAAAGATCAAGATGGCCTTACATGAAGAGCTTGGACCTCTAAGGTAAATGGAAGAGAAGAGCATCGCTGTTGGCAAGTCGTCCGACCCTGTGTTACGTAAAGAGGTTGAGTAGTAGTTGGTGAACAAGGGTAACGTTTATCCTTTTCGGCACACCTGGAAAAAGTTATGGCTAGCATGAAGACTTTTGGGTAAGAAGGTTTGACAACAAGAAGGAATGAAGTCGTAACCGAGTTGCAAACAATCGTTGTGGCCATCCGAAGTTTTAAACCGACAAGAGCAAAGCAAAGACGGATCCGATCACCAAGTGTTCTTAAGTTGCAAGTAGGACGCTGTGCCAATGATTCTTGGTAAGAGATCTACCTAAAACCAAGAAGGATCGAGAAGTAGGCAATCTTGTACGGGAAGTTTGAACAGCAAAAGGAAGGACAATCAGAGATCAACCTAAGGACCGATTCTACTGTTGGACCTTCATGAGTAGGACATGCTCATGTAACAACCAAGTTTTCAAGGAAGGCCTACCGTTAGTCAAGAAAACAAAAGACCAAGTGGTTATAACCGACTACCTTATGAAGACTACAAAGTTATCAACGGTGAACAAGACTCGACCTACTGAGCTTCTAGTAAGGATATGAGCAAATCTTTGAAAAAGGAACCATGTAACGTCTTCAGATGTTGACGTTGGTAAAGACTTCAGTTTACGAAAAGTTCTACCGTTTGTGTTTGGCTTAAGGTTGCAGTTGAGCTCTACAATCCAATCAGTTTTATATGGTTAATGAGAAAGAATCATACGGATCAAGAAGGCAAGTTGGAAACTTGCGTTACGGATTCACAAAGGCCGTGGATTGTGCTCCATTACTGGATCAAGTTTCTCTATCAATGGTGGTTGTTGTGCAAGCGATCCGGGGGTGCTTTGAACTCGACGATCTTCGGGTGTATCAAAGAAGAAAGTTTGGTTTGTAAATCACCAAAGCCTTGAGTTGGCAAGATCAGTTAACCGGGTGCACGTAAGAAAGAGAAAAGTGGTGACCAGTGTTTCGTCCGATCGTGTGTTAGCTAGAGCGGACAACATGCCGAGTGTGATACCCCGAAAATTTTAAATTATTTAAGTAAGAAAAAGGTATGAAAAATGAAATTTTATATAATGAGTTTTGAACCCTAAACCTTTATTATTTTGCAATATCAAGATCTTTACCATCAAACCATTACAACTTTCATGTCCTTATTCATATTTGGTGATATGTTAATGAAACTATTTTATGGTATAAATATTTTTGCTATAAATTACTTTTAGTATATGGCAAAACTATGTTATGTAACTTTCGTAGATTATGTATGTAACATATATATATATATATATATATATATATATATATATATATATATAATTTGGATGAAGTATATGCTATACATTATATAAAATTTTGTTATACATATAAGATTAGGAATGTGGTCTTGATTTGCGTCTAAATTCATTTAGTATGTGGATAATTGTGGTCAACCTAATCTTTTATAATCCATTCAATTTTCCACAAATCAAGCATTTCCATGTTTTTAAATTTCCATTCCTTTATTCCTTACCTTTCTCCAAGGTTACCAAGATGGGATAAATCTTCTTCCTTCTTTCATTCTTGTTGGCCGAGAATTTCCTTCCTCTCTTGTATCTTATATTGGCCGAAAAATTTCATCACATAGAAAAAAAAAATCCTTCTTCAAATTTCTTCAAAGAGTTAGAGAATTCTACAGGCCTAAAGATGAGCCTTTGAAACCTTGAAAGATTAAGAGGAATATTGGAAGAAATGAACTGTCAAGTAAGTGGTTGTGTTTCTTTTTACCTTGCCCTATTTTCAAATATATAGATTTTGTTTAGTTGATGATTATGAAAATGTTTTGGTACATGAAATGATATGAATTTTCTTAAGTGATTACTTGATACCATTTCGTTGATTCTGGTGAAAATATCCGTATGAACGCATGAAGTGTAGCAACATGACTTTATTCCATCAATAATCTTGATTACAAGATTTTGCTAGAGATAATTATGTTCCTTTAAAAAAAATATATATAAATATATATTAGTGTGTATCGTGAAATAGCCGAAATAAAAGTATAATTATATATATGTATGTACAAATGTTTCCTTGTTATTTTAGAAGAGAAAAGGAAAAGAGAATTTTTTATTTTACTTGGTTATTCTATTATCTCAATTATTAAGTTTTGTTTTTGGAAAGAAATATATGAATAGTAATAACCAATAAAATTATCTATGATTAATTGTATTATGTATACGGTTTAGTGTGTGTATATATATATATATATATATATGTATGTATATGTATATGTATATGTATATATAAAGATTGTCTTGGGTTGTTAGAAATAATTATTTCCTAACAATGATTTATATAATAAAGGTTGTAATTCCATAAGGTACTCACGTTGATGATTAGTGATGTGTAAAGGCGGAATTACTGGGTGAAATTCCCTCCCTCTCATTCTGTTAAAATTTAAGTTTATAAGGGTTAAAAGATGTATAATGGATAAGGTTATGGGTTTCACAATCCTAAAGGGATTTCTATTCCTAAAGGAGGTCACATTCCTAAAGGGATTTCTATTCCTAAAGGAGGTTCCCCATTCCTCTTGAAAGAGGGTTTCTCATCACATCTATAAATACCCAGGAAAACTCTAGGGATCAAAACGTTTTCAAATCTCTATGTTTTCTAGTCTCCGTATCATCAGGAGGTGAATAAGGTATACAGATCAGAGAGGTGAAGCATTATATTCTTGATTCATTCAATTTAGGGATTACATCTTCAATGGAACCAAGTAAGTCATATCTTTCCTATTTAATTAAAAGTCCATGATCATGAACA
This sequence comes from Ipomoea nil, assembly GCF_001879475.1. Lineage (NCBI taxonomy): Eukaryota > Viridiplantae > Streptophyta > Magnoliopsida > Solanales > Convolvulaceae > Ipomoea > Ipomoea nil. The sequence goes on along the minus strand of NW_017616755.1, from coordinate 133,066 downwards.
TTGTTTAGTTGATTGATTTGATTTACATGCGATCATTGTTAATTGTGCTTCCGCATTTAAGTTATAGCGCATAAAAGATTAATTTAACATTTGGTATCAGAGCCTGCTTGTAAATTGATTAATCACTAAAATTAGGGTTCATGATATTTGGGGATTTTTAATTATAAGGTTTAATTGTTTATCACTGTCGTATGGTTTGTCTTTGATGATAAAACTTATTATACGGATAGTGTACATGGCTTAATTGATATGGATGTGTTCGTTGATGATGAACAATACGTATGACTTAATTAATATATGTTCTGTTGGAATCATATATATATGTTATATAAATACACGCTGTGCATATATGTATGTGAATGTCATTTTGGAATTGAATCAAATAGATCAACATATAAGTATATACGTAATGTATGTTCTTGGCAATGTTTGGAATCATTCTATGTATGTACGTACTGTTCGTATATACATGATTGGAATGCTTTTTTATCTTATTATATGGGATGATAATGACATGGCTATGTACGTAATGTTCTATTAACAAACATATATGTTGGTATGTGTATACTGTAATGTATATATGTTTGGATTTGAATCATATGAAATCAAGAAACATATATGTTGGTTGTATTGTGTTCGTACGGTATATGATTCATATGTTATATGGTTTGTCTCTATCAAATCATGAATTATATATTATAAGAGAACGGCATATAAATTAAGGTTTATTTTGTTTGGACAATTAAATTGAGCCTATTTGGATTTATTTAAAGTATGATGGACTCACTTTAAATTTTAGGCTCATTTAATTTGTGTTTATATTTGAGTCTATTTGGGTTATTTAAAGTATTATGGATTTACTTTAAATTCTAGACTCATTTAATTTGGGTTTATATTTGAGCTGTTTGGTTTATTTAAGGCATTAAGGACTTGCTTTAAATTATAGGCTCATTTGGGATCAATTATGGTTGGAGGTTATATCCACTATTAGTTTATATATATGTTTATAAATGAATTATTAGCATAAAGCGAGTGCGTTAGTCGCCAAAGCGGCCCACTCAAGGTAATAGCTAATAATCATTTATGTTTACAGCATATATATAAATTAAGGTTTACTTACATAAATGAGTTATTAGCATAAGGCGAGTGTGTTAGTCGCCAAAGCGGCCCACTCATGGTAATAGCTAATAATCATTTATGTTTATATGTTACAACATAAATTAAGGTTTATTCACATAAATAAATTATTAGCATAAGGCGAGTGCGTTAGTCACCAAAGTGGCCCACTCAAGGAAATAGCTAAATAATTATTTATGTTTACAAATGTTTACCTACACAGGTATTTTGCATCATTGAATGACACTAAAGGATTGATAAACATTTGTGATCATTAACACATGGTTCTAGCGGTTGCCCAAAGGTAGATCAGACATGTGATTAATGACAATTTAGGAGATTAAGATTCTTGTTTTGTTAATATGTAGTGCATGTCCAAAGATGGCCTATATATTAAATTGAAACTTGATGAATAGTCTCATTCAAGTATGTGTGAATGATGCATGTCGGTAAATTGACATTGTATTTAAATTTGACCCAAAGGCGGATTTAAATGCAAACTTAAGGTTTATAAATTATAGTCTGAATAAAGGTTTGTTACTCAAAGCAATTGATGTGTGAGATAAATGTTTGCAGTGAACACTATAATATCACGCTATAATGGTGATAGTTTTAATGTCAGTGGTAATAGCAACAAGTTTAAAAAAAGAAGGTCAAGCATCCATGAAGGTGCAAGGTAATGTTCAGAAAGTGCAGAAATGCTATTCTGTAACAAACCTGGGCACAAGAAGGCTGAATGCCTGAAGAGGAAAGCTTGGATGGAAATAAAAGTATACATTCAATTTCAGTATACTTTGAATCCAATCTTGTTAAGGTTCCTTCTAATACTTGGTGGTTAGACACTGGTGCTACAACACATGTTTATAACATTAAGCAAGATTTTTGATGTTTCAACCTCATAGGGAAAATGAAAAGTGTCTTTTCATGGGAAACATGATGAAAGCTAGAATTGAAGGTATTGGAACTTACAGAATTAAGCTAGATACAGGTTTTTTGCCTTGATCTTGAGAATTGTCTGTATGTTCCAAATTGTTCTAGAAATCTTGTTTCAACAGTTAGGTTGGAAACATTGAGTTTTTACTTTAAGATTGGAAACAAATGTTTGTATCAACAAAAACCTTTATGATTCTGGTGTTTTTGTTGGATACACTATACTGTTTCAATCTTAATGATGACTTTGTTAATTCCTTGTTTAATGTGATGTTTGTGTTAAAAGGAATGCACCAAAAGAATCTTCAGCTGACTTGTGGCATAAAAGGCTTAGTTGTATATCCAAAGAAAGAATATTGAGACTTATTAAAGTTGGTTTTTTGTCTCAATTGGATTTTACTGACTGGAATTGTGCATGTGTCGATTGCATAAAGGTAAAGCAAGTTAGACATGTATCAGTACACTCAGCCACAAGAAGCTCATGATTACTTGATTTAATACATACAGATATCTGTGGTCCCTTTAGGATGTTTCGTCTTAGGGCGGTGATAAATACTTTATTACCTTTATTGATGATCATTCTGGGTACTATTACATCTATTTACTGCATGAAAGATCTCAGTCTGTGGATGTCCTAGAAACATTCATATTGGAAGTTGAGAGGCAGCTAAATAGAAAGGTAAAGACAATTAGATCATATAATGGTGATGAGTATTATGGGAAAACATCAAAAGTTGGGCAAAATTCCTGACCCATTTAAAGAAATTCCTAATCATAAGTACGAGGATTGTTGAGTCTGGTGATGCTCGCTTCATTTAAAATGGCGAAGTCCGTGGGAGTGTGGGAGCTCGTAATGTTGAGATTAAGGAGTCATTGATGGATCCAGATTCATCAAGTGATCCTTTTTCCTGTTGTTGTTCCTATTGCTGCAGTGCAGTGTAGCCTTATGGAAATACTTTGGAACAACAACAACTAGATGCTTCAATTCCACATGAGGAAGCTATTGTAAATGAAGATGAGGTTGAAACTCAAGATGATGATCAAGTGAAATCTCATCAGGAAGTGGCATTAAAGAGATCTACTAGATAGAAAAGATCAGTCACTCCTGATGACTATATTGTTTATGCACTTAAGCATAAAAGTGACTTGAGCATTGATAATTATCCAGTCTCATTTAACCAAGCCATACAGGATAATAATTCTCCTTGAGAATTATTTTGGTTTTGGTGGCTCATTCTGTTCTTGAGCTCCACCAAATGGTTGTTAAAATTGCCTTTATGAATGGTAAATTAAAAGAGGAAGTATACATGGATTAGCCGCAAGGCTTCATGGCCACAGGAAAGGAAAATCTGGTATGTAGATTGAAGATGTCGATCTATGGATTAAAACGTGCTTCTAGACAATGATACTTGAAATTGTCATTTGGTTTTGATCACTGTTGATCAGTGTATCTACATAAAGGTTTAATGGAAGCAAGTTTGTAATCCTAGTATTACATGTTGACGACATTCTTCTTGCTGCTTAAAATAAAGGGATGTTGCGTGATGTTAAGGAATATCTTTCTAAGAACTTTGAGATGAAGGATATGGCTGAGACTTCATATGTGATTGGAATAAGAAATATTCCGTAATAGATCACATGGGATTTTAGGTTCGTCCTAGAAGACTCACATTAACAAAGTTTTAGAAAGATATAAACTGGAAATCTGCAAAGAGGGTCATGTGATACTTACAAGGCACTAAGGACCATATGCTTACCTATAAAAGGAACGAATAACCTGGAGGTTATAGGTTATTCGGATTCAGACTATGCCGGATGTTTGGATACCCGAAAATCCACATTCGAATATATTTTTCCACTTGCTCATGGAGCAATATCTTGGATGAGTGTGAAGGAGCCTGTCATTGCTACTTCCACTATAAAGGCAGAATTTGTAGCATGCCTTGAGGCTACAATTCAATAATCATGGCTGCGTAATTTCATTTATGGTTTGGGCATTGTCGACACTATAGTCAAACCATTGAGGATTCATTATGATAATACAGCAGCTATGTTCTTCTCAAAAGAACGACTGATATACTAGTGGTGCCAAGCACATGGATCTGAAATTTCTGTCTGTTAAGGAGAAGGTACAAAATCAAAAGAGTATCAATAGTGCATATTGGCACCGATCTTATGATCACGGATCCGTTGACTAAGGGATTGGCGCCCATGACCTTCATTGGCCATGTTGGAAGGATGGGCATACTGGTAAAGTCCTTGTATAACGGTTAACTCTGACATACATGTATGGATTTATGTTTGATAGCACATCAGGTTGATGATACTCTTAGATATCTATTCAGGTTTTGATTTTGTTATGGTTGATGTTGATCACTTATTTATGCATAATTCAGAAGTGATAACAATGGTCTTGTTTAAGACATAAGGAATAAGGTACTTTCGGATTTTACCTTATTATTATGGTTCGAATTCTTATTAACTGTGATACATGGAAGGGAGCGGGACGCTATGTCAGGCCTGTAACCGCCATGATTCGGTTAATAAAGTTCGATAAGGTGGTGACTTTTACATTTTCATATTAAGTGAGCTCAAATTAAGGATTGAAAATTGTAAAGTCACGCATATATGAATCAAGTGGGAGATTGTTAGAAATAATTTATTCCTAACGTTGATTCATATAATTAAGGTGTCATGCTCATATGAATCAGTGGGAGACTGTTAGAAATAATTATTTTCTAACAATGATTTATATAATAAAGGTTGTAATTCCATAAGGTACTCACGTTGATGATTAGTGATGTGTAAAGACGGAATTACTGGGTGAAATTCCCTCCCTCTCATTCTGTTAAAATTTAAGTTTATAAGGGTTAAAAGATGTATAATAGATAAGGTTATGGGTTTCACAATCCCAAAGGGATTTCTATTCCTAAAGGAGGTCACATTCCTAAAGGGATTTCTATTCCTAAAGGAGGTTCCCCATTCCTCTTGAAAGAGGGTTTCTCATCACATCTATAAATACCCAGGAAAACTCTAGGGATCAAAACGTTTTCAAATCTCTAAGTTTTCTAGTCTCCGTATCATCAGGAGGTGAATAAGGTATACGGATCAGAGAGGTGAAGCATTATATTCTTGATTCATTCAATTTAGGGATTACATCTTCAATGGAACCAAGTAAGTCATATCTTTCCTATTTAATTAAAAGTCCATGATCATGAACATTGTTTAGTTGATTGATTTGATTTACATGCGATCATTGTTAATTGTGCTTCCGCATTTAAGTTATAGCGCATAAAAGATTAATTTAACAGTCGTATGGGAATGACATATGAAATAAACAAAATAATAATAATTGTTTTTCTTGAATGAGTGTAAATATGTATTACCGTACATGTATATAATAATAATAATAATAATAATAATAATAATAATAATAATAATAATAATAATAATAAATATAAATATATGTGTGATATTGATATTGATGAAAATATCTATATGTCTGATGATGGAATGGTATAAGTGTATGTTACCGTTAAAAGGAATTGTTTGTATGCATTATATGAAATTGTATTTTCCAAGAGATGATTGGGTATGTTATTGTGATAAACCTTTTATATCAGGATGTGTTAAGTTGATAGAACATTTGAATCACTTCATTCATGGTATGAGTTAATTATTATTTGTCGAAATTTTTGGCAATGGAAAATGATGAAGTGTAATGTTGATTTAAATTCATAAACCATTTATATTGGCTATGGGATTTGTATACCCATTAATATTGGCTATGGGACTTTATGCCCATTTATATTGGCTATGGGATTTGATGCCTATTTATATTGGCTATGGGAGTTTATACCCATTTATATTGGCTATGAGATTTTATACCCATTTATATTGGCTATGGGATTTTATACCCATTTATTTTTGTTATGGGATTTGATGCCCATTTATATTGGCTATGGGATTTTACGTCCATTTATATTGGCTATGGGATTTTACGCCCATTTATATTGGCTATGGGATTTTATACCCATTTATATTGGCTATGGGATTTGATGCCCATTTATATTGGCTATGGGATTTTATGCCCATTTATATTGGCTATGGGATTTTACGCCCATTTATATTGGTTATGGGATCTTATGCCCATTTATGTTACCGGATATGTGATTTGGTGCCCATTTATGTGATTGGTTATTTTCCATAAGAACTTGTATTTAGTTGAAAAGAGAAATCAAATATTTTAAAAGCACATATCGGTTTTTAAGTAAGCCTTGTGACTAATTATTATTGTGGTGATGTTCTTCGAAAATGATTATTTGTATGTGGAAAATGAATTAAATATTTAAATGTACATTTTGATTTGGTTATTGGTTGGTGATGAAATGAAGAAGGATTTGTAAGTGGTTTTGAAAGAAAAGTTATTTTTGAAAGTAATGTACCTTATTTTATTTTAAATTTTGTTTCCGGGCAAAGTAACCCTTACTTAGCATATTTTGCTAATCCCCACTGTTTGTTATGTGTTTCTTCAAAAAAAAAAAATGTGAACAGGGATTTATGAAGCTTGAAGTGAAAGAGCGCGTTAGAAGAAGAAGAGAATAAATGTAATAGATGTAATTGAAGTATTTGACGGTTTTGTGATTAGCCTTGCATCTAGTCTTGATAGGTTAGATGTGGCGATAACACCCTATATGTGTTAGAATTTGAATTACCAATTATTTGAGACTTGAATTGAAGTACAATTTATAAGAAAATTTAATTTTAGTAATTCTATTTATAGTAAGTTTTGAATTGTATAGTGTCATTTAACGAAAGTTTTTGAAGTTAAATTTTGGGGTGTTACACCGAGTCTCTAAGAAGATTAAGGAAGTGTGCTAAGAGCTTCGTTACCGATGCAATGATGAAGACCGATAAGGGAAGCAAGTCAACTCATAGTTGCCTGCACCGTGTGAGTTTTGCTCGGCTGTGACAAAGTTGAAGAAGGAACCAGTGTTTGAAGAAGGGTTTGGGGTGAAGATGTTTGTGATCTCGGCTTTTGAAGAAGGACCGGTATAGATCTTAACGTTAGAACGCGTCGGTTTTAGAGTAAGGCAGCTTCAGTTCGTCATACGTGCGGCGATCGTAGCGTCAAGTCGAAGAAGTCGCCCGAAGTCGAGAATCCTTAACCCTCTTTGAGCCGTTTCCCTCCCTTTCTCTCGTCAAATCTTCTACCCTTCTCGTGAAATCCATCCTACCTTTTCGAGCCTCGTTCTTGTTTTCCTTCCTAAGTTGATTCTGAACAGGGTGACAAACCTCATTTTCCCAAGTTGTAACCTTGAAAACCTTGATTTCCTTTCTAATCTACGCTATCCTTGAGCCTAAATCTAGCACCTTTCGTTAGGAAATCTTATAATTCTTTCAAACCTCGTTCCTGACCCTTCATTTCAAACGATTCTGTGCAAGGTGGCAACCTTATTTCCTAAGTTGCAACTTTGATTACTTTGATCCCATTCCTATTTGACGTTGACTCAAGTTTGAAACCTAAACTCTTATTCCCTTTTGCTTTTCAACCACCGTGTCCTTGAGTTTAATACCTAAACCTTTCATCCTTTCCAACCTTTCAAACCAATCCTTTTCCAAAACCTAGTGTATATATATGTAAATATTTTACCTGTAAAACATTTTCTCTATATACTACCGTATTTTTGAGACACTCTTCTCCCCAAAATGATTTTCCTAGCTTCGGGGACGAAGCTTCTTTTAAGGGGGTGAGGATGTGACGCCCGGTATTTTCCTAAAAATAAATTATAGTCCCGATAATAAATATTTTTAATAAAAATATTTATATAGCTATTATTTTGAAATGGGCTCGAGTCTTTGAAGTATGGTGAACCAATCTTTTTGTGCCTAAATGTTTTAAGTCCAAAAATGATTTATAGCCTAAGAGTTTATTTGTTATCCTAAGCCCAAAAATGTGTTTATTCATTATAAGTCTTGAACCCCATAAGTTGAGCCCAAATGTATTTATAAACATAAGTATTAATACTTTGGGAGCCCAAAGTGTGTAAACCCAACCCAAGTCTAACCTAAGCCAACCCAACCCACAAATAGAAATCTACCCTACTCAAAATAGATGGAGTGTGATAGATATTTTATGTTTCTTCCCCTTCTTCAGCCGTGCCCTTCAATCACCATAAGCCAAACACACCCCTTCCACCCTTTGCTTCTTCCGATCGAAACCAGCCGGCACCACCCCCCCCCCCCCCCTCTCTGTATCTCCTTTCCCCCTCTCGGTTTTGCCTCTCTCTCAAGCTCAAAAGAAGAGTAGTTGCGTCGTCTCTCTCTCTCGTTGATGGCAGTGCAGCAACCAAGCGGCGGCGTCAGTTCGAGAAGAGCTCCGGCGTAGAGGCAAAAGGTGATAGCTTTTCCGGCGACCTCAGCTCTCCGGCGTTCCCTTCCCTCCCAACGAAGCAGAGCAGCGAAGCAGTGGTGGAGGTGCTGTGGCGAACGTACGGCAGCGGTGGGAGGCTCGTGGCAGTGGTGTTGCGTGGCATCGGCGGCATCGACGGAGCTCCGTGTGGTGGCCGTGATCCTTCTCCGGCGATGTGGTTGCTCAGTTGGTACCCGTGGGCAGATGAAGGGTGGTGCCTCTCACCGTGTTCCACCCGCGGGAACGTTGCATGAAGAAGACGTAGAAGATGAAGATGGTGAGCCTTGGTTGTTGTTGTTTAATTAGGTTAATTAGTTTGTTGTTTAGAATGGTTACTAATAGGTTGCTTAGTGTGGTGGTAAGAGTGGTGGTTGTGGTTATGTTTGACTAGGGTTCGAATCCTAGGATGGTTATTTAAGTTAAGCCTTGTTTAATTACTAGTTTTACCTTAACCCTTTGTTATTATCTTATCATTAGTGTTTAATGTTGTGGGTAAGTTACCAAAAAGTATGCTTAGCTTAGTGAGTTGAGCTTGTGGGTAATTAAGTAAAGATCTAGGGTTCAACTCCCCTTATGAGCATAATTAGTTTCGTTTAGTACGTTTGTTAATAGTTGAGGATCGGTTTGATTCACAGGTTCCCGTTTGGCTTATGAGTTGAGCCTAGTTTAAGTTGGCGTTGTTTTTGGATGTTAAGCGAATGAGGTAACCCATGCTCTACAAAACCTATTTTGCTTATCTATATGTGATTTCTTGGATTCTACATGTGTTTTGCTATGAAATGTGAGTGTTTATGCATTTGTCTTGTGATATTGCATATCTAGAGCTTGTGTTTAGGGTTCCTTTGTGCCATTTCTTGGCATTTTCCATGGTTCAAGTCATTTTGTTGTATTGGGTGAGATTTGACATGTTTTGGACTTGAATTTGAGTTTGGAGATAAAAATCCCCGAAGGGATTATTTTGCACAGGTATATGTACCCGCGGGCGGAACGACAGGTCGAGCTCCACCCGCCGCCCACCCGCGGGGAACATGTAGCCTCGTGGGTAGTGTACCCGCGGGCGGAACCACGGGTGGGAGCCTACCCGTGGGTCCACCCGCGGGGAACACAATGGAGTTGGATCGGGATTTGTTCCCCGTGATTCGTTTAGCTCGGTATTTGGTCTTTTGACTTTCCGATATTCTTTGTGGAACTATTTGAGCGTCTTCTTGATGTTTCGTATGTCTAGAACTATATGGTAGGTATCCATGTAGGACTTTGGTGTCCTGAATCGTGCTAAGTGTTCAACATTGTGTTTCATTGGACCAAGAGGTGTCTTGGGTTTTCCTCGGAACTATCTTGAGTTTCTCCGTTGTTAAGAATGCTAGTTTATTGTCTTAATGCTAGCTTGTGTGTTGTTTGTACCTTCCGATTGGTTGATGATAACTTGTGTTACTCATCGTTTTTGTCGTTGGGCTGTGACCCATTCCTTGATTGAGTATGGTTTCATACCTTCGTTGTGATGCGTTGATTGACTCGTGTGAGTTGTGGTGCGTGTGTGGCTTTACCTGGATTGCACGATTATTGGTATGGGACACCAGTCACCAAGGTATTGCAGCGGTCCTCGTGGTGGCCATGACGTGATTATGGAGTTGTGGCCTTTGTGTAAGGTTCACGTTTTTGGGGGATAACATGTGTTATCCGGGCATGTGTTGCCGTGTACGGTACCTTGTGTACTATGAATTGGTGGTCTCGTTGGTGGTCGTTGGTGGGGGACGACGGTCCCGGGGGAATAAGGTTCGACTAAGAAGGACAGGGGTCCTGGAGGTAATTGTTGGAAAGAAGATACAAGGTTGGGGGTAGCCATAAGGTTGGAACTGGGCATAAGGCAGGCATACCAACTCGTGATGGGTGATATTGCGAGGGCTATTGTAGCCAGTGTTGTGTGATCTTATTTTGTGACGTGTGTAGTCACAAAGCCAGGTGTGGCCTTGGCATGTGTTGCCGGCTGTGTGTGTGTTGTTCCTTCGCGTTGTACTTGTCGGGTTGCGGTCTATTGAGTGATGGTAGATCGTGCCTTGACTCTTTTGTAAGTCGTGTTGTGCTTGTGGTCTTGGGATGTGTTCTCGTGTTACTTGTGAGGGTGTGAGTCTTGTGTTGAATACTTCTCTCGGTTTTGAACTTATATATATAGGTATTCCGTTTCGAAAATAATTTTTGTATATATACCATATCTATGTATGATACTTAACGGTATTGGTGGGTTACCGGCATTATTCGCTGACCGGGCGTCGTCCCAATGTTTATCTTTGTGTTCTTTCAGGTGATGTCTACACGAGCGCGTTGTCTAGTGGCCGGTAGCTTAGCACCTTTATCCTTGCTTTGTGGCCTGTGCGCCAATGTAGTTTTAGACTGGTGTCTTTGGGATAGATGTATACACATTGCAGATTTGACCGCCGTAGCGTTTACCGTGGTTGGTAGACGTGGCATAACACCCCGTTTGGATTCCTTTTATCCAGTTATCGTTTTATCTTCCGCTGTGCTAATGTGTTGTTGTATGATCTGCATGTGTGAAGGCTTTTTATAGCACGTGTTTTCGGGGGTGTTACATTATCTACAAATGTATTATGTGCAAACAAAATAGTATGGAGGATATATCACCTACAAGAATTGGTTATTTGCATGCCTTGATGACTGGTGTTAGGGGAGACTAGAACAAGTTGATATTGAGCAGGATTGCTCATTTTGTAAATGGTGCAAAAATTAGAAATGGCAGGTTCAACCGTCTTCTATGTTTCGGGCTACTCATTGGATAAATAATCAAGAAAAATGGATTGAATATGAGGGCTAGAAATCCATTTGGGAATAACCGGATACTCTACAAAGATCACGAGATCTCAACTGAGTCCAACCCCAAAAGAAAAAAGAAAACCGAGAGGTATTCCTGCTAGAAAAAGACCAGTGGCAGAAATTCTTGGTTTAAACCCTCAACTCACAACCCAATCTCTTGAAAATCCTACCACAAGTCATAACCCTACCTCAAGCCACGACCCAAATTCAAGCAACAACCCTTCTACAAGTCAAAATCCCACCATAAGTCACAATCCTACCTCAAACTATGATCCCAACACTAGCCAGAATATCATGAACTCTTTCTCTCAGATAGCCCTGTTGGAAACAGTGAGAAATGAAGAAATTTACCAATTTGATGGACTTGACTTAGTCCTGGTAAATGAGTATCAAAGAGTACTCAATTGGAGGAAATGGAGACTTGACTCTTATCAAGAATTGATGACAAGAGGACCAAGTATGGAAGAAGACGAAGTATTCTCTTTGCATTGGATTGGTAGTCTAGACATTGCTCATGCAACTATGATATCAACCATCAATGGAGTTTTCTTATCTAAGCTAAAAGCCAAGATGGCCGAGACTTCTCAAGCAAATATCATGCAAGAGAATGTGCCAACTGAAAATGAGTTTCTGGTGGATATTGCTGATTTTGATCAACCTATTGAGCTCTATAGACACGTCACAAGTTCAGAAGAATGAAATGCCACACATGCTCAACTATTCGATGAACATGGTGTGAATTCACTTCTTATGGACATCGATCTTTACGATGTTAGTGTGTTGAATCAGACTGAAATTAGCCATGAAGATCAAGCCATGCAAGCCAGTCACCATACGGAGGAAAATTAGTCAAGACATGCAGAAAGTGCTCAAGGTGACACACACGTGTTGGAAGAGCACACACCGGAAGAAGCAAGAAATGTGCTAGAAAATCAAGCACAATCTCACATGCTTGGAGATAATTCTGCTCAAGAAGGAGCAAGACATATTCCCACATCCCAAGAAGAGCACAATCTTGATGGCACTACTTCAAATGATCAATTGAAAAATCTGGAAAGTGTTGTACTAAGCCTAGTTGACCGAATGGGCATTATGATTGATGGAATCTATACTCATGTGGATCATGTTGTCAACACACAAGGAGGAAAATTCAAAAATTCATTTGATGAAAATAGAAGAAGTCAACAACCCTTGATTGATACACACCACGCACTTGAGAGACAAGTAGGCGGATTGAATGCTAATGTCAAAGGATTACTCATTGAGTTCTTTATCCAACTGTCTCAATCCCTCAAAAATGATAGAAAAGCCAGTGAAGCAATTTCTGTGAACAAAGCAAGGGAATTCTCAATGTGGTACATCAACAAGAGAAATAAATCAATGATGTCCACACAGATCTCATCTCCATCAACACCAAAGTAGGCTGCATTCGAGGTTCATATGAAAATATATCAGAATCTGTGTCCGTTGGGGTTCAGGCATTCTTCTCCTAGGTCAACGGGTTACCGATTCACTAGAATAGCACCCGAAACATCAAACTAGACTCAGGCACGACAAATGGGGTCCGTTGGGACACCACGGGGATTGGGGAACATCAAACGGTGAAGCCGAGGACCCGGGGTGGGTAACGGACCAGCGGGTAGCCGGTGGGGTGGGGGTCACCCGCCGGCTGCCTGCTGGCGATGGACTTCCGGGCAGCGGGTGGCCGGCGGGCAAACGTCTGCCCGCCGGCTGCCCACTGCCTGGCGGTAATTCTCGGGTAACGGGTAGGTGGCGGGTACCCCTACCCCCACCTACCCCCCACTGACTCTTTAACTCAATAGACATCCTGGGATCCTTTGTAGAACCCGAAATCATGCTTAGACACTTTTAAACGCAATTCACTACACCACGTAGGCAATTAATGGATCGAAAGCAAGAATCATATTGAACACATCCTAACATGACTTCTAGACACGAACAACGCTTGAACATGCAAATTCCCACCCAAATATAAATCAAGAACATCACAATACTTTACCAATCATATTTTATCTTTATCATCAAGAATCATCAAGATTCATCAAGAATAATCACATAAATATCAAGAACCTCTTTTTAACATCAAGATCATCAAGATCACACATAAAATCATCACATCAATCAACAAGATTATATCACGATTATCATAAAGGAATTCATCAAGACACAAGCATATAGAGGGAGCCAAAGAAGGAGAATATAGCAAGGAAAATAGGTTTTGTTGAGACATGAGTTACCTCTTAGCCTTAATTAATCCTCCCTTGGTTATTAAGGTTCTTCCCTAAGATTTCCATCCGTTTGATCTCCCTAGGCTTGGTGGTGGGGAGTCCCTTGGGAATTCTTGTGTGGTGATATCTATTGTGGTGTGACTTCTAGGTGCCTCCTATGTCCTTTTATATATATATATATATATATATATATATATATATATATAGGAATCCTAATTAGGGTTTGAATGGTATGGGTTTACTAATTCTATTCCTTATAAGACTAAGGGCTTGGTTTAGGGATAAGGGTCCACGGTCCATGGTGGACCATATTAATTAATTAAAGGGAATCGTAACCAAATTAAATCCTTTGTAATTATTATTAATGGGATTAATTAAATAATTAATTTGGGATTAAAGGCCGTAATACGGGGTGTTACACTCTCCCCCCCTTACAAGAAGCTTCGTCCCCGAAGCTTAGAAATCATTTTGGGGTAAAGGGCCCGAATTAGTATAGTAGTTCATAAGGAAAGTATTATATGGGAAATATATACACGTACACATATAAATGCACTGGGTTTGAGCGTAACTATTGTGCTAGCAAAATGCACCAAATAACAAGGTCACGAATATGCAACACACAATATGTAAGTTTTACGGGTGACTAATACATAACATAGAAGTCTTACACGTTGCATGTTCTTTATTTAATTATTTTATAATGATTTAGCATATAGGATCACAAGTTGTACCAATCATATAATTATTTATGTACCTAAATGAGAGGCAAATACCACGCGGGTGCAGATCCGGATTGCCACATAATTATTATAAAGTATGTATGCACATATATCAACACAGGCGAACCTCATTTACGAATGGATGCAGACATTTAATTATGTACTGTACCATGTTGTGAGCCTAGATGCCATATATGTAGGATCTATGTCTAATCTTTGTGCTTTAGCAAATTATACCAAATATTCACAGTTACAAAATAACAAGCCTAACATGTATGATAATTAACTATTATGTTATTTGCGGAACCTGCAAGTCGTCATGCCTATATGTATACAGTCGTAATTATGTTAAATATGCAATTTCTTAAGTCCATAGGCATAGAGTATGAAGGCATGTGAACCTATTTCAAGTCTTAAATAATAACTAGTCTTATGGAATCGTATGTATTATTCAACATGTTAACTAGTGCATGATTAAAAATTAAATTCGCATACATAATATCGTGGCATAACCAAACTTTTGTCATATAAATGCAGGAAGCTCATAAATCACATAACAATTATTCAAATAGCGAAAATCAGATTTTTTTGAGGAAAAGATTGTAAGTAATTAGGGGGGAGGTTCTTGCTTCTTATGGGGTAAATAAATTCTGGGAAGACAATAGAATTAGGGTCTTTATTTTGCATACCATGGATAACGGTGGTTGATCACATAACAAGTATTGGCACTTATATGCAGACTGCTTGTATTTAATAATATTGTATATATTCATAGTGGGATGCATTATAACATACTGTTTTTGTCTAGCATGCTTTGTATATGTACATGAATGTGTGTAAGTGTGTGTTTTGACATAAACATGCGACCTATGTGATTTGACATGTAATACATATGAAAAATATAAATTTCCACCTATAAATGGGATCATGCAATTTGCATACAAATATTCTTTAATAATCACGAGTAAGATAGCCTAGGTTCACAAGTACTAAAGGATTTATCTTGAGAAATTTTGACAGAATTTAATCACACAAGCAGTTAGGAAGATTAACTTTATCTCGGCGGTAATTAGATTTTAGGTAGGCATTTTTTTTTTTTTTACCTCTAGAAGCCCAGAATACCTAAACAACTCAGAGTTGAAGACCCTTGATTGCTAATTCCTAAATTAATTGATGACCTGATGATGAGGCTAAAGTTTTTAATTATTTAGGGAAGGTAGGAGTGGTAATAGGGAGGTCATGCGAGGGGGAAAAGTAGTATTAGGGCTATCTCAGGATATGTGTATGTATACATGATAAGTTATATACCCCAGATCCGTGCCATCGCTTACAGTCGGGTCGGGATCTCGCGGTTCGGGTCTTTATCTACGGGTCGGGGTCAAAGGTGACGGGTCAGACCCGGGATGGGGTCAAACTCGCCACCTTGGGCCTTTAAAAGGGCCTAAAGCCCTTTGGGGCAGCGGAGGCCAATTTTCTGGCCAGGGCTCTCGGCTCTCTCTCACTCTCAGCTCTCTCTCTTCCCTCTCTCTTTGTTTTACACAGAAGAAGCAGATGAATAAAAAGGGGATTGGAGCTAATTTTGTGTGTTCTTCCTCTTGTTTATACACATACATATTATATACGGTACGAATTAGTACTATCAAATGGCGCCGTCTGTGGGGACCCGAAAAAAGAGCTCTGTTCCTACCATCAAAGAGCTAGTTGGAAAAGGAGAAAAGATTTGGGGGAAGACGGAGGAGCTCTGCCGTCCGCCGCCGCCCTACGCCATGAAGCCCATCGTCTCCGGCTGGAAGACCGGCGACTCGCTGCCGACCCGGACGGCCTCCATCGCGGAGCTGTTACGCCGGAGTTCTTGCTGGTCCACCGCCGCCAGTTGCGCCGAGAAGATGGAGGGACGCCGGAGCAGTTCACGCCGCAGCCGCCGCCGTCCAGCACTGCCGCCGCTGTCCGCCAGTCACGCCGCCACCACCTCCGTCGACGATGCCATACATCGTCCGCCGCCGCCGCTGTCCACACCGCCAGCCGCTGCCTTGGATCCTGTCTCGCCGGTGGAGGAGCTCCAGGCCGCCGTCGCTTTTTGCTGTCTAAAAAAAAAAAAAAAAGAAGAGAAGCGAAGAAGAAGAAGAAGAAGAGAAGCAGAGAAGAAGAAGAAGAAGAAAATAAAAAAAATAAAAAAAAAAAAGAAGAGAGAAGAAGCAGCTTGTAATTATTGGTGGGAGGTGGCGGTGGAAGAAAGCAAAACCAAGAAGTCAAAGCATTAATTTGTGGCATTAATTGTGTGGCAGGCAATTTGTGGTGGAGAAAAGTGAAAGTGGATGGCTGGCACGTGTGAGGCTTTGAAGATGAAGACAAATTACATTATTTGTAATTATTTGTAATTTTTGTAATAGTCTAATTAGACTAGTCAGGCCCATAATTTAAAATGGGCCGTAGCTTTTTTTTATAGCAAGTTGTATAGGCCCAATTACAACTTGTATAGGTTATGGGCCTATACTTAGAAGATTGTAGTTAATTGTAATAGGTCCGGTTACGTTGGTATTCCCACCACCGGCACTAAGAGCCCGGTCAGGTCGGCCTCGCCACCACCGGCATTGTTAAGCCCGGGAAGAGCCCCGGCACCAAGCCCTACCACGTAGGCAAATTTGGGTCTCCAGACCAATCGGACGACGCTCCAACGAAGATCGAAGACGGGCACCACGCCCAACACACCTCTCCCTCGGTTCCGACCGATAGCGGTGTCCGAAGATTGAAGACGGGCGCCTTGCCCAGCAGCCAAACCGGCTCTAATAGCCGTCACTCCTCTCCCTCGGTCCCCACCGATAGGGGTGTGCAGTCGGGCTCTAATAGCCTCAGTTCTGCGGCTCTAATAGCCGACTGACCCTTGACCGGGTGAGGCAATCGACTGGTCATATCGCCGATCGGGGAGGTCGACACCACGGCATATTCCCCGATCCGCCCGCTCCTCTTCGGTACTGCACTCACTCGCGCCCCGAGCGCGCACAGTGGGAGCTAGATAGGAAGGGAGTGCCACAGGTCCCATGCTCGGGAACATCCCAAGCAGCGGGCCCTCGTGAAGTGTTTAGGCCCACACTTGGGAATCCCCCGATCGAGGCGGCCAAACAGTGCCTGAAGAAGTATTCCATGGCCCGGAGGCTGGGAATCACGATTCAGGCCGGCACTCGGGAAACCCCCGATCGTGACGGCCAAGCAGCAGTTGAAGCAAGCCTAAGGCTAAGAAAGGTTCCAAGGCCCACGAGTCGGGAACTGCAGTTTGGGCCCAAGGTCGGGAATATCCCGTCCTAAACGGCCCACTCGAAGACCAAAGACCGCGCCCTAAGTTCGCCCGGCCGCTAGTTTCACTGTCACACGCCCTTATACTTAAGTACGTCCGACAGTGGGGGGCTGGGCAGGATAGGCCGGGTCGAATCGTCTGCTCGGATAACATACTGATATGTGGGTCGCCTGATAGGCATATTTTACACTCACATTTTAGGTACATCTTTATAATAATTTTGCATTAGTTATTTAATATTATCTAATAATTAATTCTTTTTATATATAATATATAGAATATATATTACGTACTATCTAATTATATATATATATATATATATATATATATATTAGTAAGTATATATATTATATTATATATATAATATAATATTTAATATATAATATATATAATAAATAATATATATAATACGTGCTAGTATATATATATTACAGTACGCATTATCATATAAAACATATATATATTATATATTAAATATTAGTATGCTAGCTAATCCTAAAGGCAAAAGGAAATTAGCATTGTTTGATATGCTCTTTTCTCACGTACAGAACGGGCAATGCTTCGTCAATTGCGCAACTTTCGACCAAGAGCGCCATCTGCGGAAGACAACTCCATGAGGCTCAAAATTAGGGAAATTGGGTGGTTGAGGTTCATTGAGCCTATTTTAAAAATACTATAAATAGTAGAAGTTTCCTATTGTAAAATGTTCATTCTTCCCCTCTCGAATATTCTTTAAGGTTGTTATCAATGCCCATTCGCGGCTAATTTCTTGTTTGGTTTAGTGAATTGAAGCCCCGGAGTTCATAACGCTGTAAGGTTATTTATTTATTTTTATTATATAATTTTTATGCATTTGAGTATTAAATATTCTTCTAAGTTATTTGAAGTAATTGTGTCATTTAATTGCTAGGGAGGCCTACTAGTTATTTATTTGATATAATTATTTGCTATATTAGATAATGTTGTGCTACAAATTACTCTAATATTCAGTAGCAACTGGGTTAATTATTGACGGCTTAGTGATAATTGGACTCGGGTAGAATATTTTCCTAAATTAAATGCAACCGCTTGTGCTTGTGTTATTTAGTTTGTCGGTTTTCCTAGTTCCTATTGTTGCTATTAAATTAAATCTATAGCGCTTGTCTTAGGTTATTTAGTAGTTAGGGGTAATTAAACCGCTTGTGCTTTATTTACCTACAACTAAGGGAAAACAGAAATGAAATAATTTCACGACAAATATTCAATTGCATATTAATTACTTTATTAATCAATGATCAGTGTTGAATTCCGGTGGTGGATCTTTACTAACCAAGGTTTCTTATTATAAGTGTTTTCGATATATTATTTTCACTGTTTATTCGTTCGATTAAATTTCTCGTTTATTTAATTTCTCTTTTATTTAATATTTATTCTCGATATATTCCAAACCCCCCTACCTTTAATTTGAGCACAAAAGTTAAACTAGTTACTCCTCGTGGGATCGATCCTTACTCCCGCTACTACGTTTGTAAGGTTTTAATTTGGGAGCCTACGACAGCTCACCAAATTTTGGCGCTGTTGCCGGGGAGATTTTCTAGCTTATTTTGTGTTTGTTTATTTATTTAATTATTTATTTTGTTATTTGTTTATTTGTTTTTCAATTTGTCCCAAACGAAAATAAAAATAAAAATTTTCTTTTCTTTCATTACTTTTACATAATTGCAAATCAAAATATATTTTCTTTTTGTTTATGCCTATAATTCGATCTGCTAATCAAGAACTCTTGCCGTACTATCCGAAAATTGAAAGAACTATACGCAGGTGGAAAAAACAAGCTTTGAGAAAATTAGAGTTTAGTGATCTGGTTACCGATTCTACCGATTCTACCAATTCTGATTTAGAAGAGGAACCCATGGCTCAAAATCGGACCTTAAAAGAGCTTGGAGCTCCAAATTTAGATCAACAACCATTATGCATCACTTTCCCTGCTCTGGATGCTAATGTCCAATTTGAATTAAAATCTGGATTAATTCATCTTTTGCCTTCTTTTCATGGACTTGCAGGTGAAGACCCTCACAAACACTTGAAGGAATTCCATGTGGTGTGTTCAAGTATGAAACCCACAGGGGTTACTGAAGAACAAATCAAGTTGAGAGCCTTTCCCTTTTCGTTAAAAGATTCAGCGAAGGATTAGCTATACTATCTACCTTCTGGGAGCATCACCACATGGAATAACTTAAAGACATCATTCCTTGAAAAATATTTCCCAGCTTCAAGGGCGGCCAACATTAGAAAAGAAATATGTGGTATACGGCAAATCAATGGAGAGTCATTGTATGAATACTGGGAGCGTTTCAAGAAGTTATGTGCAACCTGCCCACACCATCAAATTAGTGATCAATTACTCATTCAGTATTTTTATGAAGGACTTTTTCCTATGGATAGAAGCATGATTGATGCCGCAAGCGGTGGTGCTTTAGTTGACAAGACACCGGACGCTGCGAGAACTCTAATTGCAAACATGGCTGCAAATTCTCAACAGTTTGACAATAGACTTGTCCAACCGTCTAAGCAAGTGAATGAGGTAAATATTTCTGCTCTTGAGCAACAAATTTCTGGTTTAACTACTCTTGTTCGTCAATTAGCTGTAGGCAATATGCAAACTGTAAAAGCATGTGGAATTTGCTCGGTAGTTGGGCACCAAACAGATGCCTGCCCAACTCTTCAAGAAGTTGAACAAGTCAACATGGCTGGAGGTTTTCCTGGACAACCTCGAGGTAAGTATGATCCATTCTCCAATACATATAATCCTGGATGGAGGGATCACCCAAACCTTAGCTATGGGAACTCACAAGGGAACCAGTTTGTTCAGAATCGTTCCAATTTTCAACAGTATAGACAACAATTTCCTTCCAGCCAACAACCAGCCTAAAGCTCTAGCTCAGGTATGAATCTAGAAGATATTGTTAAATCTTTTGCTACTAACACTTTGCAGTTTCAACAAGAAACACAACTATTCCAACAAGAGACAAGGGCTAGTATTCAAGAAACAAAGGCTAGTATACAAAACTTAGAAAGGCAAGTGGGCCAACTAGCAACTACGGTAAGTCGGTTGGAAGCACAGAGCTCTGGCAAATTACCATCTCAAACGATCGTTAATCCTAAAGAGAATGTAAGTGCAATTACTGTGGGAAGTATGTCGCTGGAAAAGAATGTTGATTTAGACAAGGAAATAAGTGCAGGTAACATTGCCAATAAAGAGAAGTCCCAAGGTAACCTTTCTTCTTTTTCTGATTATGAACCAGTACCCCCTTTTCCTCAAGCTCTTTTGGAGCCAATAAGAGGAAACTCAAATAATGATTTATATGAGACATTTCGTGAATGTGAGGCTAATAAACCATTTTTAGATTCTATGAAAAAGGTACCTCGCTATGCAAATTTTCTAAAAGAGGTATGCACATTGAAAAATAAACAAAATAAAGGAATTGATGAAGTGAAAGTGCACGAGAATGTCTCTATGGCTAGTCAAGGAAATCTTCCTGAAAAGTGCAAAGATCCAGGTATGTTTACTATTCCGTGCATGATAAGTGGTGTGAAACTTGAAAATGCTATGTTAGATTTAGGAGCTTCTATTAATGTCATGCCATATTCTGTTTATAAATCGTTAAATCTTGGACCCCTGAATAAATCTAGTATAGTAATTCAATTGGCTGATGGATCTACTACATATCCTAGGGGTGTGATTGAAGATTTGCTTGTTGAAGTTAATAACTTGGTTTTTCCTGCTGATTTTTATGTACTGGATATGGAAAATGATAATAAAATTTCTCATATTTTGTTAGGAAGACCATTCTTAAAAACTGCAAAAACTAAAATTGATATTCATAATGGTATGCTTGCAATGGAGTCTAATGGTAAACTTGTGACTTTTAATATATATGATACCATGAAATCTCCTAGTAATGATAATTTTGCAATTTTTGTTGATTCTTTAAAACTTGTTAAATTTAATGAAATTGTTTCTAATGAAAATAAAGAAGAACCAAATAATAAATCATCTTTGAGTACTAGTCTGCATGACGGGACTATTTCTTTGAATACTCATAATCATCGAAGGTACTCAAAAAGACGGTGGAAATTTAAAGAAATATCATAAGTCGAGCCAACGACGATAAACAAAGGCGCTGCTTAGGAGGCAACCTAAGGTGTGTTTGTTCCATTTTTTTTTCTTTTTTCTTTTATTCCATATTCTCATTCAATAACCCTTTTTCTGTAATTTTTATTCAACATTGGGGACAATGTTGATAATAAGTGTGGGGGAGGGGATTTAGTCTTATTATTTATTTGCTTATGTAAATAAAAAAAAGTTTTATTATTTATTTTCTTATTTCAGAATTTTCAAAAATATTTTACTACTATTTTATGTAAAAAAAAAATATATTATTTTGAAAAAAAAAATTTATTTTCCTTTCTTGAAATTCATAACATGATTGAATAAATAGTTTGGCAAGTTGTGATTAGTTTGTTAGCATTTCCTGTTTGATGTGTATTGGCTAGATTGAGTAAGCAATAAACCTGTGAAATTTTGAGCCATTGACAGACACTTCGGTCTTATTTTCTTTCTATTGTGCGATTTCTTCCATAATTTTGTTTCTCTAGAACTTGCCTTGATTCTCTTTTAAAGTTAATTAGACCATGCATGATTCAAATGTGATTAAGGCCATTATTTGACTTTGAGCCTCACTAGCCAAATAACCGGTTTGTCCTATGATTTATTTCCCTTTGTTAACCACTTTGAGCTTTATGGCCATTCCTTTCTTTATTTTGGACCACATTACAAGCCTTTTATATCTAAAATAATGTCTTCACCCAGCTGAATAACTAGTGGAGCAAATTTTGGATTATTTTTGTAATCTACGTGAGGTTGGGAAGGATAAGTGTGGGGGAGATCACTTACTCTTATTAATATGATTGAGGGTGAGGTGAGTTGTATCTTCGTTGCCAATATGTCGTTGGTCTTCTATGAAAAAAAAAAGAAAAGAGGAAGCAGTTCACGATTCAAAAAAAAAAAAAAAAAAGCATGAAATATTGAAAAAAAAATGAAATGGAAAAATGGAGAATATACGGTTGAAAAAGAAGAATATTGCTGAAAATTTATGAGAAAATGAAAAAGAATCAGCAATTGATTTTTAGTTGAAGTTACTTCTTAATAAATGAAGTAAGGGGAAATTCTGGTAATACTGAGGAAGCATTCTGTACCTCAATGGGATGTGTTTTTGGATTGGAAATTGAGGGTGTTGGATTACTTGTATTTATTTGTTCCTCTAGTTTGAAGCTTTTGTTTAAGCTACTTCCCTAAAATATTCCCTACCTTAACCCTAACCCCATTACAACCTGTGAAAAGTCCTTATGATTTGTTTCATGCATGACTCTTGTAGTGGTGATTGAGAAGATATGCAAGCCTATGGTAGAGCAATTTTATAGGAATGAACTTGAGTGAAATTTATACCTTCAAACACTTGAGTGATGAGTGATATTCCTGTGAGTGCTTACTTATTTAGTTCTCTCCATTTCCAGACATGGATGTTAACTTATTAATTGCAGGGTGCTTCAAATTGTTGTTCATGATATGTTATGAGTTTTGGAAATTTTATTTCAATTTACTTTGCAAATAATATTTTTGCTTGGGGACAAGCAAATGTTTTAGTGTGGGGAATTTGATAGGCATATTTTACACTCGTATTTTAGGTACATCTTTATAATAATTTTGCATTAGTTATTTAATATTATCTAATAATTAATTCTTTTTATATATAATATATAGAATATATATTACGTACTATCTAATTATATATATATATATATATATATATATATATATATATATATATATATATTAGTAAGTATATATATTATATTATATATATAATATAATATTTAATATATAATATATATAATAAATAATATATATAATACGTGCTAGTATATATATATTACAGTACGCATTATCATATAAAACATATATATATTATATATTAAATATTAGTATGCTAGCTAATCCTAAAGGCAAAAGGAAATTAGCATTGTTTGATATGCTCTTTTCTCACGTACAGAACGGGCAATGCTTCGTCAATTGCGCAACTTTCGACCAAGAGCGCCATCTGCGGAAGACAACTCCATGAAGCTCAAAATTAGGGAAATTGGGTAGTTGAGGTTCATTGAGCCTATTTTAAAAATACTATAAATAGTAGAAGTTTCTTATTGTAAAATGTTCATTCTTCTCCTCTCGAATATTCTTTAAGGTTGTTATCAATGCCCATTCGCGGCTAATTTCTTGTTTGGTTTAGTGAATTGAAGCCCCGGAGTTCATAACGCTGTAAGGTTATTTATTTATTTTTATTATATAATTTTTATGCATTTGAGTATTAAATATTCTTCTAAGTTATTTGAAGTAATTGTGTCATTTAATTGCTAGGGAGGCCTACTAGTTATTTATTTGATATAATTATTTGCTATATTAGATAATGTTGTGCTACAAATTACTCTAATATTCAGTAGCAACTGGGTTAATTATTGACGGCTTAGTGATAATTGGACTCGGGTAGAATATTTTCCTAAATTAAATGCAACCGCTTGTGCTTGTGTTATTTAGTTTGTCGATTTTCCTAGTTCCTATTGCTGCTATTAAATTAAATCTATAGCGCTTGTCTTAGATTATTTAGTAGTTAGGGGTAATTAAACCGCTTGTGCTTTATTTACCTACAACTAAGGGAAAACAGAAATGAAATAATTTCACGACAAATATTCAATTGCATATTAATTACTTTATTAATCAATGATCAGTGTTGAATTCCGGTGGTGGATCTTTACTAACCAAGGTTTCTTATTATAAGTGTTTTCGATATATTATTTTCACTGTTTATTCGTTCGATTAAATTTCTCGTTTATTTAATTTCTCTTTTATTTAATATTTATTCTCGATATATTCCAAACCCCCCTACCTTTAATTTGAGCACAAAAGTTAAACTAGTTACTCCTCGTGGGATCGATCCTTACTCCCGCTACTACGTTTGTAAGGTTTTAATTTGGGAGCCTACGACAGCTCACCATCGCCCGAGGCCATGCGCCTGGTCGGCCTAGAGCGGCTGGCTCAACCCGTCTGCCCGGGTAAGGCGATGCTGGCATGGGGGTCGCCTGGAGGCTATTAGCCCGGTCGTCCAACGCGCTTTCCCACCTCGAGCAGGTCGGCACTGCCACCTCCGACGAGAAGGGGAAGTGAGCCACGCGCCTTGTTAGACCGAGTAGGTTGGCACTGCCGCCTCCAGTGTTTCTAAAGACCAGTTAGGTTGGCCTCGCCACCACTGGCACTCTATGACCGGTTAGGTTGGCATTGCCACCACCGGGTCTATGAGTCCGGTTATACCGGTTGATACCGCTTCTTAGCGATGCCGCTTTTCAGCGATGAATTCCGCTTTCCAGCGATGCATATATCGCTTTTCAGCGATGTATTCCGCTTCTTAGCGATGCCGCGTCTTAGCGATGATATTTCCGCTTTTAGGCGATGCCGAGCGATGTGCTTGTTCCGCCTCTTAGCGATGCCGCGTTTTAGCGATGATATGTCCGCTTTTAGGCGATGCCGAGCGATATGCTTGTTCCGCCTCTTAGCGATGCCGCGTTTTAGCGATGACATTTCCGCTTTTAGGCGATGCCGAGTGATATGCTTGTTCCGCCTCTTAGCGATGCCGCGTTTTAGCGATGATATTTCCGCTTTTAGGCGATGCCGAGCGATGTGCTTGTCCGCCTCTTAGCGATGCCGCGTTTTAGCGATGTTGTTTCCGCTTTTAGGCGATGCCGCGCGATGTGCTTGTTCCGCCTCTTAGCGATGCCGCGTTTTAGCGATGTTGTTTCCGCTTAGGCGATGCCGTGCGATGTGTTTACCGCCTCTTGGCGATGCCGCTTTTAGCGATGTGTTTACTATCTTTGTGTGATGCTTTACCGCTTTTTTTTAGCAACGTGTGTGTACCGCTCGTTAGCGGTGTTGTGCCCGATCGTCGGCGCGGTAGTTATAGCCGGGTGCACTCACATTGCGGACCCGGTCGAGGCACTTCCCGACCGCGATGTCGTTTCCCGGACGGTAACCTGTCGTATCCACTCCTTTGAGCTGACGGTTCTTGCACCTGCGGGAGTGGGGGCTGCGCTGGCCCGAGCAGCTCGTCTGCGTTTTAGTTTGCCCGAGTAGCACGTTCGTCGGTCGAAACGGTCGAATCGCGTTCGCTTCGCCCAAATAACGTTTCGCCCGAATGAATCCAGTCTCTCGGTCACAAGCGAATCCAACCCCATAGTTGGTTAGTAGATCTCCAGATCGCAATCGAATCGACAACCCTGTCGTGTCTGACAATCCAGTCGTGAACCGGTTGGGCTCGACCTTTCGCAAGTTGCGTTGCAAGTTCGACCACTGGGTCGGGCGCTCCCTTTCGGTCCACCGGACTATGCCTGAACGTTGCACTCTTTTTTCCTTTGGCTAAAGTTTTTCCCACTGGGTTTTTTGTTAGCCTAAGGTTTTTAACGAGACAACCGGCATATGTCACGGACCGTGTGACCCGTTTTTCTAGCCCAAACCCTTCCTCGTTAGCTCGTCGTCAGGGCACGGGCTGTGGGGGCTTTTGATAAGTTATATACCCCAGATACGTGCCATCGCTTACAGTCGGGTCGGGATCTCGCGGTTCGGGTCTTTATCTACGGGTCGGGGTCAAAGGTGACGGGTCAGACCCGGGATGGGGTCAAACTCGCCACCTTGGGCCTTTAAAAGGGCCTAAAGCCCTTTGGGGCAGCGGAGGCCAATTTTCTGGCCAGGGCTCTCGGCTCTCTCTCACTCTCAGCTCTCTCTCTTCCCTCTCTCTTTGTTTTACACAGAAGAAGCAGATGAATAAAAAGGGGATTGGAGCTAATTTTGTGTGTTCTTCCTCTTGTTTATACACATACATATTATATACGGTACGAATTAGTACTATCAATACATATAAGAGTGATGTAATTTGTACGGAATGATATTTCAGGGTTAGGATATGCTAAGGGCAACCTCATGGATGTATATAAGATTATCGTAACTAGGGTACATGTGTATGGTTCGGGACTGGGGATATTATTGTATATAATATGACTGTAACAATTTATAGGAATACGTATGAATAAGGGAAGATGTTCTATAGGCTCACAGGTTTATATATATATATATATATATATATATATATATATATATATATATATATATATATATATATATATATATATATATATATATATATATGGACGTACCGTATATGACGCAACCATTTTTTTAGGGTTAGAGTGTAACAATAATGAAAATAATAATAATAATAATAATAATAATAATAATAATAATAATAATAATAATAATAATAATAATAATAATAATTTGGTGTAAGGGTTATGTAATTGGGGTTTACTACATACTTTAGAATATAGGATTTTTAGGGGAATATATTTAGAATAGTAGCGATATACTTATTTATGTATAAATGTTTGTTTTAGTGGGGGTCCTTATCTTAGTGGTAGGGTTATAAACAAGGTATGGGAAGCTTGTGGTCTATCATGCAACATGGACCAAAGTCTAGATGGATGGTTTTAAGATAGTTTAGGGACGCAATATATTTTTTCAAGGATAATTTCTAGATGACCACTTGGTTTAGGTTCCTCGGTTTTCTACCGGTCTCACTCAGATTGACTTTCGGGTCAAAACTTAATGTGCAATGTATTCGAGGTTTTAGATTTTCTAGAAATAGAATTAGTCTTTATAATTTCTATGTAACTTATAAACAAATCAATTAGGAAGATAATTCGACATTCATGTTCAAGTGTTAGATTGTTATTTACATGTTAAACACATAAGAAGCATCAAGGGATCACATTATTATGATACTAACAAGGAACACGGGAGACTTCAACTAGATATCATAAGGATCACACACCCCATTCTTCCCCTTCCTAATTAAAGCTATGTTCCCCAAAATTTCATGCAAACTCATGTAAGTACTTATCGGGCTATTAGTGAGTTAACTATATTGGTCAATTATGATTAGGACAAGTGAGCTCTCATAAGCCGAATAACATTACTAATTGCAAGTTCCAAAATACTTTATCAAGTAACAGACATCCAAATAACGCATGTTTGAACAAATAGTTAAGCAATAATATGCAGTTCCTAACTTGGTCTAAAATCAATGTGGAACATATGCTTAAACAAATAAACAAGTATGATAATCAAAGAGTGATAAGCAACAAAGCAGGTAAAAGCATGCAAGGACATCACAAATTTCTAGGGCAAGTATGTGGAATGAAGAGTTAGTGTGTTGTACTCTTACCTTGATGTGATAAGCGAAGGGGGAAATTCTTTAAATTAATGAGGGATAAAGTGAGGGGAGGTTATGTGATGATAGGTAGGCTCACAATCTCACCGCGCGTCCTAAGATTCTTGAATCCTATGTTCCTAAATACCTAGAGTTCAAGCCTAATGTCCTAAAGTCTGGTCTTAAGAGTCTTATCCTAGTGTCAAACATAGGCTCTGATACCAACTGTAACACCCCGAAATTTTTGAAACATTTAAAGCTTATATAATAAAGGTGAATTCTCATTAAATCCCAAAATCAACATAAGAATGCGGGGTGCTATGCCACATCTGAGCTGGAAAACTCAGATGCACAGGCTAAACTAACTAAACAACCTCGAAGCAATGTCAATGCATAATCATGGCACGCAGGCCGAAAGAGAAACTAACTAATCTACGCTCCGGATCTCTAGCGCGATCCGGTGTCTACTCATCTGTGCCTGAAAGCCTAATATATCTGTTCAGCGAATGATGCTGGTAACCCACTCCAACGCGTTGAAATATATATATATATATATATATATATATATATATATATATATATATATATATATATATATATATATATATATATATATATATATATATATATATATATATATACGAAAACCATTTTGAAGCAGGAAGAGATATACTTAGGGGACTCTAACTTTAAAATCTGCGATAGACTCAGCAAGTAGGGGTAAGCACATTCAACCATGACAAACAGTTATACAGAAACAACATCATAAAGAACATGTATCTAAGGTCACAGTTTACATTCAAATCATCTACATCATCATTCAATCATTATTCAAATCATCATTCAAATCATCATCATCATTCAAATCATACAAGCACACCTTGGTGGCGCCACGGGAACAATCTCATGCCCCGAACATGAGGGTTAGTGCGTATAGCACTAACATGGCCCCACAGCACCCTACCTCATATCGCAGCATGAAGGGGTTGATCGCAACCAACCGTACAGACCGTCGAAAGCTCGACGGCGGATCACAACACTACACACCGCTGGCGCGCTCAGTCGGTGGACTGAGATCCTCTTATGGGGACTACGACCCTACACACCGTTGACGAGCACAGTCGGTGGATCGTAGCAAATCAAGCCCCACACACTGCTGAGGGACTCAGTCGGTGGGCGAAGATCCTCGGAGACTACGACCCTACACACCGCTGACCCTTCACTCGGTGGATCGTAGCCGACCATAGCCCTACACACCGCCTGATCACTCATTCGGTGGGCTATGGTCTTCCTCAGACTGGTGGCCCTACACACCGCTGGCGCGTCCAGCCGGTGGACAATCTGCACACGAGGCCCGTGGGCTGTAGCCCAAGAAGTGAATCACTGACCGCAGCCAGGAAAATGAACCGTAGCTCATGCAAAACGTTTGAACGCAACCAAATGGTGGACCGCAGCCCTATATAATATTTATATACCTGACCGATCGCAACCGGCCTGGTTAACAGTTGGTATGGTTCTCAACCCATCCAACTGCCCGTATAGCAAATTTGATCGCAACCAAATTGGGGAATCATGCATCACATAACACATCGTAGCACATAATAGCACATTGGGAAGGGGGAGGTGTATAAATAAACTTACGTGTGATCATTAACATACTAAGAGTTGTCCTAAGGGGTTCATGCATTCTTCTCCTAGGTCAACGCGTTACCGATTAACTAGCATGCAATTCCTAAGACCCTTTTATCTTACGAATGGCACCCGAAACATCAAACTAGACTCAAGCACGACAAACGGGGTCCGTTGGGACACCACGAGGATTGGGGAACACCAAACGGGGAAGCCGAGGACCCGTGGTGGGTAACGGACCATCGGGTAGCTGGTGGGTGGGGGTCACCCGCCAGCTGCCCGCCGGCGATGGACTTCCGGGCAGCGGGTGGCCGGCGGGCAAACGTCTGCACGCTGCCTGGCGATAATTCTCTGGCAGCGGGTAGGTGGCGGGTACCCCTACCCCCACCTACCCCCCACTAACTCTTTAACTCAATAAACGTCCCGGGATCCTTTGTGGAACCCGAAACCATATTCAGACACTTTTAAACGCAATTAACGACACCACGTAGGCAATTAATGGATCGAAAGCAAGAATCATATTGAACACATCCTAACATGACTTCTAGACACGAACAACACCCGAACATGCAAATTCCCACCCAAATATAAGTCAAGATCATCACATTACAAATTCCCAATCCAACCTAGGGCTCTAATCCCACCCAAATCATCAAAATCATATTTTATCTTTATCATCAAGAATCATCAAGAATCATCATATAAATATCAAGAACCTCTTTTTAACATCAAGATCATCAAGATCACACATAAAATCATCACATCAATCAACAAGATTATATCACGATTATCATAAAGGAATTCATTAAGACACAAGCATATAGAGGAATCCAAAGAAGGAGAATATAGCAAGTAAAATAGGTTTTGTTGAGACATGGGTTATCTCTTAGCCTTAATTAATCCTCCCTTGGCTATTAAGGTTCTTCCCTAAGATTTCCATCCGTTTGATCTCCCTAGGCTTGGTGGTGGGGAGTCCCTTGGGAATTCTTGTGTGGTGATATTGTTAGTGTTTTAATTGCTCAAAAACCCCAACTAATAATTGGCAATATTATTATGGCATACTAAGATATGATTAGCTTAGTGTCAGTTTTGTTCTACACAGGACTGATCAATCAGATACAACAACAGAGGGCCTGACACTGAAGATCTGTTTTAGGAAGTTGTTTACTTAAAAGTTGTATGTGGTTTTACAGAAGATAGATTTGGAAAGAAGATCAGCGTATCTGCATTGGAAAGGTATGGACTGAATCTTTAAGATTACATTCTTCAAATATTGTCTTACCGTCTACAATCAAAGATATATATGGAGAGAGTGTTCTAACGATGGAACTATAAGTATACTCATGACGAGAAATAGGGTTACACTTTCAAGAGAGAAGAAACACTCCTTATCAGTTTTATGAGATCAGATCTTTGATTACTATGCCTCTTCTCAATACAACATGTTCGTGGTGATTAAGATGAAGAACTTGAGAAGAATCACTGCTGCTTAAACGAAAGGACACTGTGATCACACTGTTGTAGGAACAACCGTAAAGAGCGTCATTGAAATGGACTGCATCAGAGTTGGCTCTCAAAGTGAAGGGACTTCATTGGACTTCTGTACGCATGGCTCTCCACCTTCAACAATCCACTAAACCTGTGTAGACTAGGTACATACCTTGTGTGGGGCACTTGGGTGAGATTATTGTTTCTCTACCTTTGTACATTGGATTATGATTTAGTGGATTGGACGCCTATGTGATCGTCCCCTAGACGTAGATACACACTGTATCGAACGGGGTAAACATCTTGTGTTTTGCTTTGTGCTGTTATCTCTTTCTTTAAACATCTCTATGGTCTGCTATTACTGACTGACTTCATCGCTGAATCATTCAGTCCATTTCATCAGTTTGTTAATCTAGTTAATCTAATTAAAAATGATGAAATGCAAAATTACATGTGGTATCAGAGCTTTTAAGTTTACATAGTGACTTGATCCGTACGGGTTTTTAGTTTTGCATTGTTCTCAGTCTTTTGGAAATGCCTTTGTGTGTTCATTGGCTGGTTGTCTTTGTTCGGGATGGATGCAAGTATGAAACCACCAGAACTAGATGGTCACAACTACTCTTTCTGGAAGGCTCGTATGGAGATATATCTCCAAGCACAAAGTACTAGGATTTATCTGTGAGACCCCATATTTTTGGACACTGTATTTTTCTATTTTTTTTTATTACTCGAGTTCCAAGTCTGATATAATATTATCCTAAACCTATATTATAATTAAGTCTTATTGTTTTGTAATCCTTATATACATAAAATATTTTCATAACCTAATGTTTCCCCTAATCCTAACTTATACCTACAGTACGTCTTATATTCCAAACCCTAATAAATACATATGTTAATATACTTATATATGTTTCGTACAGCAGAGCAATTCCAATTTATTTATAAATATATATAGTAGAATCTTCATCATATCATCACTACAAAATATATATATATATATATGTATATATATATATAAAACGTTTTTTTTTATTATAAATATATCATGTAACCCTAATCCTAAAATGTACGATATGCTTATAGTATATATATAATAATAATGATGATAACCTTTTTGACTAACCCTAAATCATATCATTCTGATTGACACATATATCCTCTTGAGACTTTTCCGTCCCAATACGCCAAACAGAAAAAAAAAAAAAGTTACGTAATCTCTTTCTTCTTCATCGGTTCAATCTTGGTCTCCTTCCTCTGTCATCATAAGTTCTCTCATCTGTTCACCATAGGGATTCAAGGGTTCTATTGGTTCTGAGAATCCAGGTAAGATTTATGTCTACTCAAAATCCTTTTACCCCAAATCAAAAATTGATTTTTCCTAAGTGTTTATGTGAAAACCTTTTCTTTAAAAACTTCTTTTATTATTTTTGAATAGTTGCTATGTGATTCGTGATCTTTGTGAATATTATATTCGATATGAAAATTGACTGATGATTCCGTGAAATTGAGTACATGAAATTATATGCTTGTATATGTATCTTTCTAAACATAAGTCTATTAGCCTAACATGTTTAATTAGTATGAATATATGTTTAAATGGTGAAGTAGTGTTTGAAAACATAATTGTTAAATATAAAGTATATGATTGTGGGCCATTGTCCACAGTAGGTACATATGTATATAATTAACGTTAAATTGTTTGTTCTGTATATCTATTGCTATCTTGTGTGATTAAAATTATTTTAGCTAAGCCTAATAATGATTATGCCAAAGGATTGAGTGGCTATGGATTCTGTATATATAGCGTGTAGTGTATGTTTGTATACATGCACAGTAGCCTTAGTGTTATATAGATTGTGTATATTTGGATATATGTGGGAGTATGGTATTATACATATATTTGAGTATGGTGGAATAAATGAATTAATGGGTATCAAAATATATTTAATTAACTTTGGTCATGGAGGATTTTTACCTGGATTTTTATTGTGAGGTTGGTCTCTCACATTTGATTTTGGAACGTAATCAGTGTGGGGTTGGTCTCTCACATTTGGTTATGGATCTTGTGGGGTTGGTCTCTCACATTTGATTCTGGAATATTATTATGTACATTGTGGGGTTGGTCTCTCACAATCGACTTCGTTCTACCCGTTGGGGTTGGTCTCTCAATGGGGGTATGCATAATTAAGGGATTGATCTCGAGCCAACTGGGTTGGTCCCTGGTTGGTTGGTTTTGGTCACTGGGGCCGAAGTAATGGCTCTTGCCTTGTATTTTTCCTCCTCATTGACTTAGTGGTAAATAAAGGATTAAATCCTAATATTGAGAAAAGTGGTCAAACGTGGAAGTTATGGTATTTTATGTTAAATTAATTGATGTTATTGTAAATTCTGAAATGTTATGTGAAATTATAAATTAGATTTATTATTTGGTTGAATTGATAATTGGTAATTAAATGTGAAGAAGTGGTATGAAGGAATATTGCAAATATAATATGAATAAGGGGTTAATGTGGAATTATGTGCTCCAAGGTGTTATATGCTATGTGTAAAATATTTTACGGGGTGGAGTAAGTCTTACCAGCTGTTGTATGCTGAATTTTTCCCCTCATTAGTTTCTTTTGCAGGTACATCTTGTATGACATTTGGAGCATGAGAGCGATTCATCTTCTAGAGCTTTGGAGTTTTATTTTGTTAGAAAATTTAGAAGTTGTTTTTGACAATTGTATTATTTTAGTTAGTGGGCTAGAATAAATTATGGATTGTTTTCAATTGTGTTGTTTTAGCCTGTGCGTTTGGTTATAGGTTGTTATCTAAACGTGGCGGTAGCATCCCTTTTTCCTTGTTTTGTTTAGCTTCTACAATTAAATAATGAAATTTTAATCAAATAAATGCCTTTTAATAAATTAATTTGATTTTGGAAAATGGGGGTGTTACAAATTGGTATCGGAACCCTAGGTTTGAGTCCTAGGATGTTAAGAAGTTGACTTTAAGAGCCTAAGCGGAGGTTAGGTTTTGAGATGTATGTATAGGAATTATAATTTGCTAGGAATTAAAATTTGCTAGGAATTTAAAATTTGGAATAACCGCGGTGAGGAATTGTGATTTTGCATATTGTGCATTTGCATTACTTGGGATTATTGGTAACCTGTTATGATATTTGAATCTTGGTGGATTATTGAATTTTTGTGATTTTTCCATTTGGTGGAAATTTTGTTTCTCTCTAGATGGTGGACTTGTTTATTTGGTTGAGCATGAAAGTTGGACTACTTTGAAATATTGAATTGTTATGGGTAATTGAATTATTGTGAATTAATTGATTATTTATATTTTTAGTAGAGGCCTGTTTAGTAGTGGTGGACCTGTTAAGACCTCTGGTGATGACATTTGTGTTAGTAGTCCTTCTTTTGGATACCCGCTATGAATTTTGAATTTAGTACAACCCCCCAGCGGTAACGCTGTTAATTGTGTTGTAGAACAGTCATCATGCCGCCAAGAAGGAACGTGTCCGCTCACGAAGGTATTGATGGTGGGAACGAAATCAATGCTCCCACTAATGCTCAACAGGCTCATGGGCTTCAACAGTTGACACAAGCTTTGGGTGCTACATTACTTCAGAATGGCAATGGAAACGATGTGGTTAAAAAGGTCTCTAGTCTCAATCCTCCTTTTTATGGCGGACAAGAAGATCCTCGTGTTCTTGAGGATTGGGTAAGAGCTTTTGATAAGTTGTTGGATGCTATTGGTTGCCCTGTTGACCAAAAGGTGGAGGCTGCTGTGTACTACTTGCAACAAGAAGGTGACATTTGGTGGGTAAATAATGGTCATGCTCTTAGTCAACAACCTGACTTTGACTGGGAGGCCTTCAAGGATGCTATGAGGGATCGATTGTATCCTGAACATGTTAAGGCTGCAATGTATGAGGAGTTCTTACACTTGAAGCAAGGCAATTTGTCTGTGCAAGAGTATCATGCAAAATTCTTGGAGCTTGCTCGTTTTGCAACTAGGCTGGTTCCTGATGAGTATAGCAAGACACAGAAATTCATTAGGGGACTGAATTTTGGGATTCAAAAGGTAATTTGCGCCCTGGATCTTGAAACACTAAATAAGGCATACAATAAGGCTGCTAACCTTTATCGTGTGGAGTTGATTGAAAGAGAAGCCAACATGAAGAGTAGGAAGAGGATGGAGAGCAATGAGGAAGAAAACAAGTAAGGGGATAAAAGACCTAAGTTCAACAATCAATTGTAAAATAAAGGATTTCAAAACAACAAGGGCAGTGGAGGTTATGGTGGCAACAATGGGCAAGAAGGTTACTGGCAGAAACGCAATGGAATTGAGAGGTATCATTACTGCAAGAGCTGTGGAAATGGACACCCTGGGAAGGATTGCCAAGGAAATTTAGTGAAATGCTTCAAATGCCAAAAGTTGGGACATCGAGCATATGAATGTCATAAGAACAAAATGGGAATCAACAAGGATCTAACGGCAATGGAGGAAATCAAAGAGGACCTAGACCTAACAATCATGGGTCTGGAAACCGAAATCACAATGGTGGAGGCAACAATGGAAATAAAAATGGGAACAATCAAGCAACTGATAATGGAGGTCAAAACAGCAATGGTGGGAACAACAATCGAGGAAGGATCTTCGTCATGAGTAGAACTCAAGCTGAGGCCGGTGATATGGTTTCTGGTGATGATGCGTGATGCATTGACACGAGAGTGAATCACCTAGAGACGTATTCATCTAATTTAGTTCGCTAGTTGGTTTAATAGTTCGTCTATATTCCATTTTATTAGTTGGTGAGACATTGCATATTTAGTTGCATATTACTTCCTTTGATTATGATATCTGATAAGTGGTGCTCTATGTTTAATTTGAACTTTGTGCTTTATTCTAATGGTGATTGTCAAATAATTTTGATAATTGATTTGTGTATAGTTTGGCTAAGGACTTGCATCAAAGTTACGGGGACGTAACTATACTTCTTAGGATGGGTGAGTGTAACACCTTGTCTTTATTATGGTGTATTGAACTTAATTTTGAGCCTCTTCAGTTCCCTATTAGTGAGTCTGCTTTGTTTAGTGTTGCCTTATGGTTATGCTTCGGGGACGAAGCATCTTTTAAGGGGGTAAGATTGTAATACCCGGTATTTTCCTATGGTTATGCTTCGGGGACGAAGCATCTTTAAGGAGGGTAGAGTGTGATACCCCATATTTTTGGACACTGTATTTTTCTATTTTTTTTTTATTACTCGAGTTCCAAGTCTGATCTAATATTATCCTAAACCTATATTATTATTAAGTCTTATGGTTTTGTAATCCTTATATACATAAAATATTTTCATAACCTAATGTTTCCCCTAATCCTAACTTATACCTACAGTACGTTTTATATTCCAAACCCTAATAAATACATATGTTAATATACTTATATATGTTTATGTTAATATACTTATATATGTTTTGTACAGCAGCGCAATTCCAATTTATTTATAAATATATATAGTAGAATCTTCATCATATCATCACTACAGCATATATATATATATATATATATATATATATATATATATATATATATATATATATATATATAACGTTTTTTTTTATTGTAAATATATCATGTAACCCTAATCCTATAATGTACGATATGCGTACAGTATATATATATAATAATAATAATGATGACCTTTTTGACTAACCCTAAATCATATGATTCTGATTTACACATATATCCTCTTGACACTTTTCCGCCCCAATACGCCAAACAGAAAAAAAAAGTTACGTAATCTCTTTCTTCTTCATCGGTTCAATCTTGGTCTCCTTCCTTTGTCATCATAAGTTCTCTCATCTGTTCACCATAGGGATTCAAGGGTTCTATTGGTTTTGAGAATTCAGGTAAGATTTATGTCTACTCAAAATCCTTTTACCCCAAATCAAAAATTGATTTTTCCTAAGTGTTTATGTGAAAACCTTTTCCTTAAAAACTTGTTTTATTATTTTTGAATAGTTGCTATGCGATTCATGATCTTTGTGAATATTATATACGATATGAAAATTGACTGATGATTCTGTGAAATTGAGTACATGAAATTATATGCTTGTATATGTATCTTTCTAAATATAAGTCTATTAGCCTAACATGTTTAATTAGTATGAATATATGTTTAAATGGTGAAGTAGTGTTTGAAAACGTAATTGTTAAATATAAAGTATATGATTGTGGGCCATTGTGCACAGTAGGTACATATGTATATAATTAACGTTAAATTGTTTGTTCTGTATATCTATTGCTATCTTGTGTGATTAAAAGTATTTTAGCTAAGCCTAATAATGATTATGCCAAAGGATTGAGTGGCTATGGATTCTGTATATATAGCGTGTAGTGTATGTTTGTATACATGCACAGTAGCCTTAGTGTTATAGAGATTGTGTATATTTGGATATATGTGGGAGTATGGTATTATACATATATTTGAGTATGGTGGAATAAACGAATTAATGGGTATCAAAATATATTTAATTAACTTTGGTCATTGAGGATTTGTACCTGGATTTTTATTGTGAGGTTGGTCTCTCACATTTGATTTTGGAACGTAATCAGTGTGGGGTTGGTCTCGCACATTTGGTTATGGATCTTGTGGGGTTGGTCTCTCACATTTGATTCTGGAATATTATTATGTACTTTGTGGGGTTGGTCTCTCACAATCGAGTTCGTTCTACTCGTTGGGGTAGGTCTCTCAATGGGGGTATGCATACTTAAGGGATTGATCTCGAGCCAACTGGGTTGGTCTCTGGTTGGTTGGTTTTGGTCACTGGGTCCGAAGTAATGGCTCTTGCCTTGTACTTTTCCTCCTCATTGACTTGGTGGTAAATAAAGGATTAAATCCTAATATTGAGAAAAGTTGTCAAACGTGGAAGTTATGGTATTTTATGTTAAATTAATTGATGTTATGGTAAATTCTGAAATGTTATGTGAAATTATAAATTAGATTTATTATGTGGTTGAATTGATAATTGGTAATTAAATGTGAAGAAGTGGTATGAAGGAATATTGCAAATATAATATGAATAAGGGGTTAATGTGGAATTATGTGCTCCAAGGTGTTATATGCTATGTGTAAAATGTTTTACGGGGTGGAGTAAGTCTTACTAGCTGTTGCATGCTGAATTTTTCCCCTCCTTAGTTTCTTTTGCAGGTACATCTTGTATGACATTTGGAGCATGAGAGCGATTCATCTTATAGAGGTTTGGAGTTTTGTTTTGTTAGAAAATTTAGAAGTTGTTTTTGACAATTGTATTATTGTAGTTAGTGGGCTAGAATAAATTATGGATTGTTTTCAATAGTGTTGTTTTAGCATGTGCGTTTGGTTATAGGTTGTTATCTAAACGTGGCGGTAGCATCCCTTTTTCCTTGTTTTGTTTAGCTTCCGCAATTAAATAATGAAATTTTAATCAAATAAATGCCTTTTTATAAATTAATTTGGTTTTGGAAAATGGGGGTGTTACATTATCGTACTGTCCTATCTGGGTGGAGTCGTCCAACTGTTTAGAATGCTGATGGAACCACTGGGGATAAGCCCATGGAGACTTGGACAGACGATGAAATGGATGCCTCTGATCTAAACAACAAAGCGTTGAACTCTATTGTAGGATCTCTGCATGAATCTGTCTTTACCCTAGCCACAGGGGTAAAATAAGCTAAACGTGTATGGGAAGTTCTTGAAACCAGATTTGAGGGAACTAGTGATGTCAAGCAGTCAAAGCTACAAATGGTGCTGTAAGAATTTGAAGCCCTTAGAATGAATGAAGAGGAAACCATTTCGACCTTTCATAGTCGGGTTCAGAATCTGATGAATAGAGCCTCAATTCTTGGTGAACCTTTCACTGATGAGAGAGTAGTCAAAAAGATCCTTCGATCTTTACCTAAACGCTTCCAGATGAAAGTAACTGTTATTCAGGAACACACAGGCTGGGAAAAGAAGACTGTAGGAGAACTTATGGGAAGTTTACACACATATGAACTTGAAGTGCTTGCTGATGATGATCTTGCTGGAAACAGAAAAGGAAAGTTAGTGGCTTTTGTGGCTGAAGCTGATCGAGAATCTAACGCAGACGAAATAGATGATGAAACCTTGGCACTTCTAACCAAGAATTTTAAGAAAATATTGAAAGGATTAAACAAAAAGAGTCAAGGTCAACCCACCAGGACACAATACAAAGCCAATAACTCCTCATTTCAGAAAGCCGAAACAACACCTTTTTCACAGAACAATCAACCCCAGACTGGCCGAACAAGACAGAACAGAAACAGTTCCACAGATGCAGGGAGGTCTCTCAACCGGTCAGTGCAGTGTAGGGAGTGTGAAGGTTATGGACACATACATGCAGAATGTGCAACGTATCTCAAGAGGAAAAAGGCTATGTCAGTAGCTACACTAAGTGATGATGAGGAGGAAGCATCTAATGATCAGTCTGATGATAATGTAGGAAACTTTGTAGCCTTGTTTACAGCTACAGAGATTCAGTCAGACGGAAACGAATCAGATGAAGAATCTTATATATCAACATATGATTTTGAAGAGAGGCATACTCAACTTGAAATGGAATTTGCAAAACTTGTTGCAAGCTGGGAACAACTAGTGAAAGTCAATAAAAATCTGAATGACGAGCTGAAGCAAAGGGATGATCTTCTAAAAAAACTAAATACAGATCTTGTCATAAAAGAAGATCTTATCATTGAGATAAGATCCAGAGAAGGAAAACTGATAAAGGAATTGGAAGGTCTGAAGAAAAATATCCAGATGATGGACACCACATCAACATTAGACAAAATTCTGGACTCTGGTAGAAATCCTAATGATAAAATGGTTCTAGGATTTGAACGAGGTGAATCTTCGAATAATGCTCCTATGTTTGTCAAAGAGGGTATGTTTAAGGCCACAACAGTTCACAGTTTTGAACAAGGACAGTCATCTCGGTCAGTTCAGAAAAATGATTAGAGAAAGATATATGATCAAACTGCAGATACTGACTTTGGCAAGGTAACTCATCAATCTCATTATTCAAGGTTCAAAAATAAGTTTGTCAGAGTTAGACAATACACTCCCATTTGCCACTACTGTCAAACAAAAGGTCACACTCGGCCTAAGTGTTATTTTTTATTACAGAGATCAAAGGAAGGAAAAATATCAGAACAAGACTATTACACCGTTCACTAGACAGGTCTGGGTCAGAAAGTCAGAAGTTATATGCTACCCCACTATAGTTCTGACAGCATCTACGACTGAAGCTAGATGGTATTTCGACAGTGGCTGTTCCAGACATATGACTGGAAATGTAAAGTGTCTCATGGCTGTTCTACCAAGCAATGGATCTGTTACATATGGCGACGGGCAAAAAGGGAAAATAGTTGGGAAAGGTACCCTGAATGTACCAGGTTTACCTCACTTAGAAGAGGTTCTGTTAGTCAGTGGGTTGAAAGCAAATCTGATCAGCATCAGTCAGTTGTGTGATCAAAATTGGAATGTGTGCTTCGATCGTAACTGCTGCAGAGTTAGTGACAAAACAGATCAACTTATCATGGAAGGAACCCGATCCTCAGACAACTGTTATGTTTTGGCAAACGAAAATGCCTGTCACCTATCTAAATCTGATGAATCAAAACTCTGGCGTAGACGACTGGGTCACATAAACTTCAGAGATATGGATAAGCTGATCAAACTAGAAGCTGTGAGAGGAGTACCTAAGATCAGAATAGAACTGGAGAGAGTTTGTGGTGCATGTGCCATTGGGAAACAAATTAGAACTCCGCACAAAGCAGTAAGAGCTATCAATACTGAGAAGTGTCTAGAGCTTGTTCACATAGACCTCATGGGGCCAACACAGACTGAAAGCATTGGGGGAAAGAAATACATATTTGTGTGTGTAGATGATTTCTCTCGATACAGCTGGGTGTACTTTCTAAGAGAAAAATCTGAGGCCTTCAAGGCTTTTAAAACCTTGTGTATAAGGGTTCAAAAGGAAAAGAACGAGCCTATAATAAAAATTCAGAGACTAAGAAGTGATCATGGGAAAGAATTTGAGAATTCACTATACTCAGATTTCTGCTCCTAGAACAGCTCAACAGAACGGTGTGATGGAAAGAAAGAATCAAACCTTGCAAGAAATGGCTAGAGTTATGTTACATGCTTCTCATATGCCGCAGCGCTTCTGGGCTGAAGCAGTTCACACAGCTGGCCATACAGTGAATAGCGTCTATCTTAGACCAGGAACGACCAAAACACCATATGAGATCTGGAAGGGAAAGAAGCCAAACCTGAAGTATTTTCATGTGTTTGGGACGAAGTGTTATGTGCTGATTGATAGAGAACAAAGAGGGAAGTTTGAAACTAAAAGTGATGAGAGCATCTCTCTTGGATACTCTCCAAATAGTTGTGCCTACAGAGTCTACAACAAGAGAACTCAATCTGTAATGGAATCAGTAAATGTCGTTATAGACGACAGTCCAGACGAATCAGTGGAAACAACAGTGATTGATCTAGTGACAGAGCTTCCTCTTAGTGAGCTGAATACTGCAGATAGCAACAATCAGCCCAAATCACAAGAATCCTCCGACGAGTTGTTTTGCTAAATAATAGCCAAATAGGGAGTTTGTTAGTGTTTTAATTGCTCAAAAACCCCAACTTATAATTGGCAATATTATTGAGGCATACTAAGATAGGATTTGCTTAGTGTCAGTTTTGTTCTACAAAGGACTAATCAATCAGATACAACAACAAAGGGACTGACACTGAAGATCTGTTTTAGGAAGCTGTTTACTTAAAAGCTGTACGCGGTTTTACAGAAGACAGATTTGGAAAGAAGATCAGCGTATCTGCTTTGGAAAGGTATGGACCGAATCTTTAAGATTACATTCTTCAAATATTGTCCTACCATCTACAGTCAAAGATATCTATGGAGAGAGTGTTCTAACGATGGAACTATAAGTATCCTCATTCGACGAGAATTAGGGTTACGCTTTCAAGAGAGAAGAAACACTCCTTATCAGTTTTATGAGATCAGATCTTTGATTACTATGCCTCTTCTCAACACAACATGTTCATGGTGATTAAGATGAAGAACTTGAGAAGAATCACTGCTGCTTAAATGAAAGGACACTGTGATCACACTGTTGTGGGAACAACCGTAAAGAGCGTCATTGAAGTGGACTGCATCAGAGTTGGCTCTCCAAGTGAAGGGACTTCATTGGACTTCTGTATGCATGGCTCTCCACGTTCAACAATCCACTAAACCTGTGTAGACTGGGTACATACCTTGTGTGGGGCACTTGGGTGAGATTATTGTTTCTTTACCTTTGTACATTGGATTATGATTTAGTGGATTGGACGCCTATGTGATCGTCCCCCAGACGTAGATACACACTGTATCGAACTGGGTAAACATCGTGTGTTTTGCTTTGTGCTGTTATCTCTTTCTTTAAATGTAACACCCCCGCAAAACAAGGCCCAATTGAAGCCCTAACACAAGCAGATTAACAACAAAACTAGCACAGCGGATGATAAACGGAAACAGGATAAATGAAATCCAAAAAGGGGTGTTATGCCACGTATACCACACTAGGTAACGCTAAGGCAACAATCTGCAAGTGTATAATACTATCCCAATACATCAATCTAAAACAGTCTAAAAACATTGGCGCACAGGCCACAAAAAAACAAAGGTGCTAAGCTACCAGGCTCTAGACATAGCTCTCGTCTAAACATCACCTGAAAGATACAAAGATAGACATTGGGGCGACGCCCGGTCAGCGAATAATGCTAGTAACCCACAAATATCGTTAAGTATCATAAATAGGTAGATATAAGATATAAAAACCATTTTCAAAACGGAATACATATATATAAGTCAAAAGCCAAGATCAACAGTCAACACAAGACTCACCACTCTCAAGACCACACGGGAACACATCCCAAACCACAAAGGTTAACCACACACAAGGATAAAGACTCACCCAACGGCAACACATGCCAAAACAACGCAAGCCTCCGTGACTACACCCGTCACGAGAGAAGAACACACAACGCCGGCTTTACAAGTCCTCGCAACATCACCCATCGCGAGTTGGTATGCCTTCCTTATGCCTTGTTCCAACCTTATGGCTACCCCCAACCTTGTATCTTCTTTCCAACCATTACCTCCAGGATCCCCTGTACAGCCAAGTCCAACCTTATTCCGCCGGGACTGTCGTCCCCCACCGATAACCACCAACGAACCACCACCAATCACGGCAACACAGTCCCGGATAACACATGTTATCCCCCAATCACGTAGACCCATCACTCAGGCCACAACTCCATATTCACGTCACGGCCACCACGAGGACCGCTACAATACCTTGGTGACTAGTGCCCCATACCACTAATCGTGCAATCCAGGTAGAGCCACACACGCACCACCACTCACACGGGAGTCAAACAACGGATTACAACGAAGGTATGAAACACACTCAATCAAGGAACGGGTCACAGCCCAACGACAACAACGATGGATAACACAAGTTATCATCAACCAAACGGAAGGTACAAACAACACACACGCTAGCATTAAGACAATAAACTAGCATCCTTAACAACGGAGAAACTCAAGATAGTTCCAAGGAACACACAAGACACCTCTTGGTCCAACGAAACACCATGTTGAACACTTAGCACGATTCAAGACACCAAAGTCCTACATGGATACCTACCATATAGTTCTAGACATACGAAACATCAAGAAGACACTCAAATAGTTCCACAAAAGAACAACGGGAAGCCAAAAGACCAAATACCGAGACAAACAAATCACGGGGAACAAATCCCGATCCAACTCCACTTGTGTACCCGCGGGTGGACCCACGGGTAGTGCCCCAACCGTGGTTCCGCCCAAGGGAACACATTCCCACAGGGCCTTGTACCCGCGGGTAGGCCGGCGGGTGGTGCCCCGCCCGCCGTTCCGCCCGCGGGAACATTCCTGTTCCACCACAAATCCCTTCGGGGATTTTCTTCTCCAAACACAAATTCAAGTCCAAAACATGACAAATCTCACCAAACACAACAAAATGACTTGAACCATGGAAAATGCCAAGCAATGGCACAAAGGAACCCTAAACACAAGCTCTAGATATGCAATATCACAATATAAATGCATAAACCCTCACATTTCATAGCAAAACACAAGTAGAATCCAAGAAATCACATATAGGTAAGCAAAATAGGTTTTGTAGAGCATGGGTTACCTCTTGAAGACCAAAAGACTTCTCTTTACACCACAACAAGCTCTCCACTAGGCTCACTTCTCAAACCCACTTCAAGATCAAACCAAAAGATCATAAAGATCCTACCTTTAAGAAAAAGACAACTAAGATG
Source organism: Ipomoea nil (assembly GCF_001879475.1). NCBI lineage: Eukaryota > Viridiplantae > Streptophyta > Magnoliopsida > Solanales > Convolvulaceae > Ipomoea > Ipomoea nil. Next base: position 88,645 of record NW_017616755.1, on the reverse strand, counting down.
GAACCAAAAAGACAAGACAAGCTTAGATCTTACCCTCCTAGATGCCCAAATAGGTGAAAGGTTGAATCTTGGAAACAAAACTTGGAATCTTGACAAGGGTCTCAACTTGGCTTGGAGAATAAGCTACACTTCTATTCTAGAGAGAAGGTGGAGATATTTTCTAGGAATTGTAAGGAATGAAATGAAGAATTCTTCTAGGTTAGGATACAATACTAACTCTTGGTGAAAAGACATGGATACCCTTACTAACCCTTAGAAAGTGTAAGGAACAAGGGAACTCCTCTCTAAGCACAAGGTACAACACAACTTAAAGATTGACTAGTCAAATACTAGTACTTGAGTATTAAAAATCAGGATTTTAGGAATCAATTCCTCAAAAGAATTAGAACTAATTACTCAATTAATTCATGGATTGGAGTGTGGATTTTTGGGGTGTCACATCCTCTCCCCCTTCAAAGAAGTTTCATCCCCGAAACTTGGGTACAACGAATTAAAAGCAAATGGTAACAAGGAAACGAAATTGCGACAAGAAATTTCAAGAACAACTCTTTTGGTCAAAACTCCAAAAGTACTCACAAGGGTTCCAAAGCAAAGAAGAAGACATTACGAATTCAAGGATTGGTCAAGAGTTAAGCAAACGGATAGATTGAGCATTAAGAATTCTAACCTCAACACAACAACCAACTTCTAGCCAACAACCAAGAACTCAACAACTAACTCCAAACACCAACTAACACACTAGCTAAACAACAAGGCAACAAGCAAAACAAGCAAACACACAAGGCAAACAACAACCTAGGAAAACGAGGTACCTTCCACAAACAACTCAGGGTACCGCTCCCGCATCGATGCCTCCAGCTCCCAAGTAGCTTCCTCAACCCCATGGTGTGACCACCAAACCTTCACCATCTTAACAGATTTCCTACGAGTGTCCCGAGTCTTGAAGTCCAAAATTCTGAGCGGCCTTTCTTTGTAAGACAAATCTTCATCTAACGGTATCACTTCTGGTGGTAAGACATGAGCCAGATCGTGAACATATCTCTTAAGCTGCGATACGTGGAACACGTTATGCACTCTATCCAACTCCAAAGGCAACACCAAATGGTAAGCCAAACTTCCAATCCTCTCCAGGATTTCATACGGACCTATAAACCTAGGGCTCAACTTCCCTTTCTTTCCAAACCGCATTACTCCCTGGGTGGGAGATACTTTCAACTAAACCTTATCCCCAACCGAAAACCCCACCTGTCTTCTAGCCAAATCAGCATAGGACTTTTGACGATTCTGAGCCGCTTTCATCCTTTCTTGGATCTGTTTAACTTTCTCGGATGTGTCCAACAAGTATTGTGGCCCCAACACTATCGGATTAACAAGATCATCCCAACAAAGCGGGCTGCGACACTTTTGTCCATAGAGAGCTTCATAAGGTGCCATGCGAATACTCGAATGATAACTATTGTTGTAATAGAACTCTATCAAATCCAGATGGTCCTCCCAAGATCCTTGAAAATCTAGCATACAAGCTCTCAACATATCTTCGATAGTCTGTATAGTCCTTTCTGTTTGTCCATCGGTGGCTGGGTGGAAAGCAGTACTGAGACTTAGCTTGGTTCCAAGGGCTGCTTGCAAGGATTTCCAAAATTGAGACAAGAACCTTGAATCTCTATCGGAGACAATATCCCTCGGAACTCCATGATACTTTACCACTTGGTTGACATAGGCTTGAGCCAACTGTGTCATTGTCCAGGTCTCCTTCATTGCAATGAGGCGAGCAGTCTTGGTCAAACGATCAACTATCACCCAGATTTTGTCCTTACCCGAACAGGTCGTCGGTAGTCCCCCCACGAAATCCATAGATATAGAATCCATATATATTTGAGACTCTTGTGATCCGTGAAGATCTTGCAACGCACCCCATATAGATAATGTCTCTAAATTTTCAAAGCGAACACTACGGCGGCAAATTCCAAATCATGTGTAGGGTAGTTCTCTTCGTGAACTTTAAGCTGGCGTGAGGCGTAAGCAATCACTCTCCCATTTTGCATCAACACACAACCTAGTTCTTTCTTGGACGCATCACTATATACCTCAAACCCTTCCGTTCCTGATGGCAATATTAAGACTGGTGCAGACGTGAGCCTCTCCTTCAAATCTCGGAATGCTAATTCACAAGCTTGATCCCAAACGAAAGGCACTTCTTTCCTCAACAATCTAGTCAAAGGTTGAGCCACCATGGCGAAATCCAAAACAAACTGTAACACCCCGAAATTTTTAAACTTTTGAAACTTATATAATAAAGGTAAATTCTCATTAAATCCCAAAACATAATAAAAGAGTACGGGGTGCTATGCCACACCTGAGCTAGAGAACTTAGGTGCACAGGCTTACTTCTAGAATCCTCGAATAGTATCAATACATAAACATGGCACGCAGGCCGAAAGAGAAACTATCTACTCTATGCTCCGAATCTCTAGCGCGCTCCAGTGTCTAATCATTTGTGCCTGAAAGCCAAATATATCTGTTCAGTGAGAGATGCTGGCAACCCACTCCAACGCGTTGAAATACAATACATATAGGCATATATATAGATATAAGAAAAACCATTTTGAAGCATGAAGATATATCCTAAGAGACTCTAGCTTTAAAACAGGGAATAGACTCGACGGACAGAGATAAGCACAGTCAACAATCATAACCAAGCATATACAAATCACTAGTATAGGGGACAGACTTCGACAGATAGAGATAAGCACAGCCAAGCATATACGGTTTACTAGCATGTCTCCTATGGTCACGCTTTCACATCATAACATTCATAACATCAAACCATCCATATCTCATCACATAGCACACTTTGATGGCGTCACAGGACCAGTCGCATGCCCATACATGAGGGTCAGCGCATATAGCTCTGACACGGCCCCGCAGCACCCTGCCTCGTATAGCAACATGAAGGGGTCAATCGCAACCGACCGATGAACCGCAGCTCATCATAATGTTTGATCGCAACCAAACAGTGGACCGCAGCCCAAGAGTAGTCATCTGACCACAGCCAGGAGTATGAACCGCAACTAATGTGAAACATTTGATCGCAACCAAACGGTGGACTTCAGCCCGAGAGTGTAAATCTGACCGCAGCCAGCTTCTGAACCGCAGCTCAGGAATAACCAATTGGATCGAAATTTTTAAAACTTTTGAAGCTTATATAATAAAGGTAAATTCTCATTAAATCCCAAAACATAATATAAAGAGTACGGGGTGCTATGCCACACCTGAGCTAGAGAACTCAGGTGCACAGGTTAACTAACTAATATCCTCAATAATGTAAATGTATAAGCATGGCACGCAAGCCGAAAGGGAAACTATCTACTTCTACGCTTCAAGACTCTAGCGCGCTCCAGTGATCTACTCCTCCGTGCCTGAAAGCCAAATATATCTGTTCTGCGAGAGATGCTGGTAACCCACTCCAACGCGTTGAAATACAATACATATAGGCATATATATAGATATAAGAAAAACCATTTTGAACATGAAGATATACCCTACGAACTCTAGCTTTTAAAACAGGGATGGACTCGACACATAGAGCTAAGCACAAACAGCAGTTATAGCAAGCATATATAGTTCACAACTCATCTGTATCTCATCACATAAACACACTTTGTTGGCGCCACAGGACCAATCGCATGCACATACATGAGGGTCAGCGCATATAGCTCTGACACGGCCCCGCAGCACCCTGCCCCGTCTCACAATACGGAGGGGTCGATCGCAACCGACCGATGAACCGCAGCTCATCATAGTTTGATCGCAACCAAACAGTGGACCGCAGCCCAAGAGTATGTCATCTGACCGCAGCCAGGAAATGAACCGTAGCTCATGTAGAACGGTGGACCGCAGCCCTATATAATATTTATATACCTGACCGATCTTAACCGACCTGGTTAACAGTTGGGATGGTTCTCAACCCATTCAATTGCCCGTATAGTGGACCGCAGCCCTATATAATATTTATATACCTGACCGATCTTAACCGGCCTGGTTAACAGTTGGGATGGTTCTCAACCCATTCAACTGCCCGTATAGTGGACCGCAGCCCTATATAATATTTATATACCTGATCGATCTTAACCGGCCTGGTTAACAGTTGAGATGGTTCTCAACCCATTCAACTGCCCGTATAACCAATTTGATCGCAACCAAATTGGGGTAACATGCACACGTAACACATAGCAAGCACAAGCAACCCACATTAACACATTGTGAAGGGGGAGAAAACGTAGAATAAAACCTATGCGTGGTCATCCACAACTAAGAATAGTCCTAAGGGGTTCATACTCCTTTCACCTAGGTCAACGGGATACCAATTCAACTAGCATGCAATATATAAGACTCATACAACCTACGAACGGTACCCGAAATATCAAACTAGACATAGGCACGATAGACGGAGTCCGTTGGGACACCACGGGGGTCGGGGGAACATCAAACAGGGAAGCCAAAATCCCAAATTGGGGTGCAAACCAGCGGGTAGCCGGTGGGTGAGGGTTCACCCGACGGCTGCCCGCTGGCGGTAATTATTCCGGGCAGCGGGTGCCCGGCGGGCAGCTGCCTGCCCGCCGGCTGCCCACTGCCGGCGATGCCACTTTTAGCTGCGGGTAGGTGGCGGGTCCCCTACCCCCACCTACCTCCCACTGACTCTTCTTCACAATTAAACGCCCCAGGAACCACCGTGGAACCCGGAACCATGCTCAGACACTTTTAAATGCAATTGATAACACACGTAGACAATTAACGGATCAAAATCAAGAAACATACGACACATAACCTATCATGCTTTTCTAAACATAATCAACACCCAAACATACGAATTCCCACCCAATATACCAAGAACAATACCATACGAGTTCCACGATACAACCTAGGGTTCTATTTACTTTTAAATCAACAAGAACACAATTCATCTTCTAATATCAAGATTTGGTAGGAATATCACATAAACATTAAGAGCATCATATAATCATCAAGAATATCAAGAACACCACATAATCATCAAGAACCTCTTATCATCAAGATCACCCATGGAATCATAACACCAATTATCAATATCATCATAACGAATCATCAACACACAAGAATATGGGGGAAATCCTAAGAGGGGAATCATAGCTATGAAAATAGGTTTTGTTGAGACATGGGTTACCTCTTAGCCTTAATTAATTCCTTGGCTATGAAGGGTCTTTCTTTAAGCTTTCTTCTTTCTTGATTTCTCCTAGGGGAATTCTTGGAATTCTTGGTGTCGTGAGAGATTATTGTGGTGGGAGTTCTAGGTGCCTCCTTATGTTCCCTATTTATATATCTAAGAGTCTTACTTAGGGCTTAATTACTATAGGTTTGCTAACTGTATTCCTTTTAGGACTAAGGATTGGGTTTAGGGGTAAGGGCCCATGTACTATGGTGGGCCTCTCCTAATTAATTATTGTGATTTAATTCTTTCTTTTGGGTAGTTGGTTAAATGATTAATTGGTTTTAGGGATCGTAACACGGGGTGTTACAATGGGTTACCTCTTAGCCTTAATTGATTTCCTTGGCTATGAAGGGTCTTTCTCTAAGTCTTTCTTCTTTCTTGATTTCTCCTAGGGAAATTCTTGGAACTCCTTGTGTGGTGAGAGATTATTCTAGTGGGGGTTCTAGGTGCCTCCTATGTCCCCTATTTATATATCTAAGAGTCCTAATTAGGGCCCAAATACTATAGGTGTAACACCCCAGATTTTCAAGACCTTTAAAACTTATATAATAAAGATAGAATCTCATTAAATCCCAAAATACGATACAAAGAGTACGGGGTGCTATGCCACACCCGAGCTAGAGAACTCAGGTGCACAGGCTAAATTCTAAAACCTCAATCAGTATCAATACTAAATCATGGCACGCAGGCCGAAAGGGAAGACTATCTAAGCTACGCCCCAAACTTCTAGCGCGCTCCAATGATCTACTCGTCTGTGCCTGAAAGCCAAATATATATGTTCAGCGAGAGATGCTGGTAACCCACTCTAACGCGTTGAAATACAATACATATAGACATATATATATATATAGTTATACGAAAATCATTTTGAAGCATGAAGATATATCCTACGAGACTCTAGCTTTTAAAACAGGGATAGACTCGACAGATAGAGCTAAGCACAGACAACAGTTATACCAAGCATATACAGTTTACAACAGGCAAGACAGGTAAGGATAAGCACAATTAATAATCATAACCCAACATATACGATTCCCAGTGTAAATCCATATTTCATCACATAGCACACTTTGTTGGCGCTACAGGACCAATTGCATGCCCATACATGAGGGTCAGCGCATATAGCTCTGACACGGCTCCACAGCAGCCTGCCCCGTATCGCAACACGGAGGGGTTGATCGCAACCGATCGACGAACCGCAGCTCATCATAGTTTGATCGCAACCAAACAGTGGACCGCAGCCCAAGAGTAGTCATCTGACCGCAGCCAGGAAATATGAACCGCAGCTCATGTAGGAACGTTTGATCGCAACCAAACGGTGGACCGCAGCCCAAGAGTGTAAATCTGACCGCAGCCAGCTTCTGAACCGCAGCTCAAGAATAACCAATCTGATCGCAACCGAATTGGGGTATCATGCACACATAACACATAGCAAGCACATGCAACCCACATTAACACATTGGGAAGGGGGAGAAAACGTATAACAAAACCTATGCGTGATCCTTCACATACTAAAAATAATCCTAAGGGGTTCATACATCTTTCACCTAGGTCAACGGGATACCAATTCAACTAGCATGCAATATATAAGACTCATACAACCTACGAACGGTACCCGAAATATCAAACTAGACATAGGCACGATAGACGGAGTCCACTGGGACACCACGAGGATCGGGGGAACATCAAACGGGGAAGCCAAAATCCCAAATTGGGTATTTTTCCAGCGGGTAGCCGGTGGGTGAGAGTTCACCCACCGGCTGCAGCCTTTTCGGGCAGCTGCCCGCTGCCGGCGACGCCATCTTTAGCCGCGGGTAGGTGGCGGGTCCCCTACCCCCACCTACCCTCCACTGACTCTTTTTCACAATACGCGCCCCGGGATCCTTTGTGGAACCCGAAACCATGCTTAGACACTTTTAAACACAATTGACAACAACACGTAGACAATTAACGGATCAAAGCGAGGAACATACGGCACATAACCTATCATGCTTTTCTAAACATAATTAACACCCAAACATGCGATCTCCCACCCAATACACCAAGAATAATATCATACGACACAACCTAGGGTTCTAATCACTTTTAAATCAACAAGGACACAATTCATCTTCTAATATCAAGATTCGGTAAGCATATCACATAAACATCAAGAACATCCTACAATCATCAAGAACCTCATATAATCATCAAGAACGTCATATAATCATCAAGAACACCATAATTATCAAGAACCTCTCATTATCAAGATCACCCATGGAATCATCACACCAATCATCAATAATAATATCACAAATCATCAATACACAATAATATGGGGAAATCCTAAGAGGGGAATCATAGCTATGAAAATAGGTTTCATTGAGACATGGGTTACCTTTTAGCCTTAATTAATTCCTTGGCTATGAAGGGTCTTTCTTGAAGCTTTCTTCTTTCTTGATTTCTCCTAGGGGAATTCTTGGAACTTCTTGTGTGGTGAGGGATTATTGTGGTGGGGGGTTCTAGGTGCCTCTTAAGTCCCCTGTTTATATATTTAGGAGTCCTAATTAGGAACTAATATTATAGGCTTGCTAATTCTATTCCTTTTAGGGCTAGGGGTTGGGTTTTAGGGGGGAGGGCCCACGGACCATGGTGGGCCTTTTCCATAATTAATTATTGTAATTTAATTCTTTCTTTGGATAATTGGTTAAATGATTAATTGGTTTTAGGGGTCGTAACACGGGGTGTTACAATAGGCTTGCTAACTCTATTCCTTTTAGGACTAGGGGTTGGGTTTAGAGGTGAGGGCCCACGGACTATGGTGGGCCTTTCCTAATTAATTATTGTAATTAAATTTTTTTTTTTGGATAATTGGTTAAATCATTAATTGATTTTAGGGGTCGTAACACGGGGTGTTACACTCTCCCCCCCTTAACGGGAAGTTTCGTCCCCGAAGCTTGGTCCTTGCCGAGTGACTTCCTCTTGGTTACCTGTTCTGAAGAGTTCGGGGTAGCGTTCCCTCATCGTGTCCTTGAGTTCCCATGTTGCTTCTTCGGTCCCATGATTGGTCCAGAGGACTTTTACCATTTCTATGGCTCGACGGCGGGTGGTTCTTGTCTTGGTGTCCAGGATTCTTATGGGTTTTTCTTCGTATGCTAGTGACTCGTCGAGGTCCACGACTTCGGGTTGTAGCACGTGACTTGGGTCGTGCACGTATTTCTTTAGCTGGGATATGTGGAATACGTTGTGTACCCGTTCTAGTTTGATGGGTAGAGCGAGGCGGTAGGCTAGGTTCCCGACTCTTTCTACGATTTCATAGGGGCCGAAAAAATCGAGGGCTGGGCTTTCCTTTTCTTCCAAATCTCATTACCCCTCATGTGGGTGAGATTCTCAACCAGACCTTGTCCCCGGGGTTGAATTCGGCTTGTTTTCTCCTTAGGTCGGCGTAGGATTTCTGGCGGTCCTGGGCAGCCTTCATTCTTCCTTGGATGTGTTTGACTTTGGTTATGGTGTCTTGTAGGTATTGGGGCCCTAGTGTTACTGGGTCGACCATGTCTTCCAACATAGGGGAGTTCTACACTTTTGTCCGTATAGAGCTTCGTAGGGTGCCATACGAATGCTTTTGTGGTAGCTGTTGTTGTACGAGAATTCAATGAGGTCTAGATGTTCCTCCCATGTTCCTTGAAAGTCTAACACGCAGGCTCTTAGAATGTCTTCGAGATTCTGAATGGTTCTCTCGGTTTGGCCGTCAGTGGTGGGGTGGAAGGCAGTGCTTAGTTTTAGGTGCGTCCCCAAGGCAGATTGCAGCGATTTCCAAAATTGTGAGAGGAACCTGGAGTCTCTATCGGACACAATGCTTCGGGGAATTCCATGGTATTTCACCACTCGGTTCAGGTAGGCTTGGGCCAGTTGCGTCATTGTCCATGTTTCCTTCATGGCAATGAATCGCGCTATTTTGGTTAGCCGGTCCACTATGACCCAAATTTTATCCTTGCCGGTTTTTGTTGGGGGTAACCCTCCGACGAAGTCCATGGATATGGAATCCCACTTTCCTTGTGGTACCTCAAGGGGTTGTACGAGTCCGTTGGGTTTGTATCGTTCGGCCTTCACCCTTTGGCAGTTCAGGCATTTGGCCACGAAATCCGCAATTTCCTTTTTCATGTTGGGCCACCAAAACGACCTTTTCACATCTTGGTATAGTTTGTCAACCCCTGGGTGAACTGAGTATGGGGAGTTGTGTCCTTCTTCCAAAATTTGCTGTTTTAAGTGGGGATGCGTTGTGGGTACGCACCACCTACCTTGGTAGCGGAGGCTGCCATCTTCGTGTATATCGATGGGTCCTTCCTTCCCCTGGGTTAGGTCGAGATGAATTTTATCTAATTCCGGATCCTGCTGTTATCCTGTTTTGATTTCTTCGAAGTGTGTGGCTATGATTTGGGTGTTGAATAGGTGGATCTCGGGGTGGGTTTGATCTTGCTCTATTATTTCCAAGTTCAGCTTCTGGAAGTCTCTGTACAGCTGGTCTGGTAGGATCCAGGTAGCGTTGAGGGAGTGGTTAGTCTTCCTGCTTAGGGCGTCTGCCACAATGTTAGCTTTTCCCTCGTGGTATTGGATGTCTATGTAACACCCCGTGTTACGGCCTTTAAATTCCGAATTAATTATTTAATTAATTTCATTAATAATAATTAAAAAGGATTTAATTTGATTAAAAATCCCTTTAATTAATTAATGTGGTCCACCACGGATCGTGGACCCTTGCCTAAACTAGAGTCATAAGCCTTTTAGGAATAAAGAAAGTATACCTTTACTATTCAGATTATGGTTAGGATTCTCTTTAATTAATTAATATGGTCCACCATGGACCATGGACCCTTATCCCTAAAACAAGTTCTTAATCCTATAAGGAATAGAATTAGTAAACCCATACCATTCAGACCCTAATTAGGACTCCTAAATATATATATATATATATATATATATATATATATATATATATATATATATATATATATATATATATATATATGTATATAGGAGGCACCTAGAAGTCACACCACAATATATATCACCACACAAGAATTCCCAAGGGACTCCCCATCACCAAGCCTAGGGAGATCAAAACGGATGGAAATCTTAGGGAAGCACCTTAATAGCCAAGGGATGATTAATTAAGGCTAAGAGGTAATCCATGTCTCAACAAAACCTATTTTCCTCGCTATAATTATCTTCTTTGGCTTCTTCTCTACGCTAGTGTTGTGATGAATCGTTTATAATATTGATGATATGATCTTGATAATTGATGGGATAAATTTATGTGGGATCTTGATGATCTTGATGATAATAAGAGGTTCTTGATGATTATGTGATGTTCTTGATAAATCTTGATGTTTCTTGTTTTTAAAAGATGAACTATGATCTTGATTATTTAAATATGATTAGAGCCCTGGGATGAATCGTGAAATTCATATTGTGGCATTCCTGATATATTTGAGAAGAAATTCGCATGTTCGGGTGTTAATTATTCTTAGAAATCATGATAGGATATGTGATATTTGATTCTTGCTTTTGATCCGTTAATTGTCTACGTGGTGCCATCAATTGCGTTTAAAAGTGTCTAAGCATGGTTTTAGGTTCCACAAAGGATCCCGGGACGTTTATTGTGATAAGGAGTCAGTGGAGGGGTAGGGGAAACCCGCCACCTACCCGGTGCCCCATTCGGGCGTCGCCGGCAGCGGGCAGCCGGCGGGCAAGCGATTGCCCGCCGGGCACCCGCTGCCCGGTTTCTCGCCGCCTGCGGGTGGTCCTCCACCCGCCGGCCACCCGATGGTTTTCCCACATCGGGATGGTGATTTCCTCCGTTTGATGTTTCCCCGACCCTCGTGGTGTCCCAACGGACTCCGTTTATCGTGCCTAAGGTCTAGTTTGATGTTTCGGGTACCATTCGTAGGATAAATGAGTCTTATATATATATATATATATATATATATCGCATGCTAGTTGAATTGGTATCCCGTTGGCCTAGGTGAAAGAAGTATGAACCCCTTAGAATTATTCTTAGTATGTGGATGACCACGCATAGGTTTCATTATACGATTTCTTCCCCCTTCCCAATGTGCAAATGTGCGATGCATGTACTTGCTATGTTTTATGTGTGCATGTTACCCCAATTTGGTTGCGATCAAATTGGTTATATGGGCAGTTGGATGGGTTGAGAACCATACTGACTGTTAACCAGGCCGGTTGCGATCGGTCAGGTATATAAATATTATATAGGGCTGCGGTCCACCGTTTGTTGCGATCAAACGTTCTACATGAGCTGCGGTTCATTTTCCTGGCTGCGGTCAGATGACATACTCTTGGGCTGCCGTCCACTGTTTGGTTGCGATCAAACTATGATGAGCTGCGGTTCATCGGTCGGTTGCGATCGACCCCTCCGTGTTGCGATACGGGGCAGGGTGCTGCGGGGCCGTGTCAGAGCTATATGCGCTGACCCTCATGTATGGGCATGCGATTGGTCCTGTGGCGCCAACAAAGTGTGTTACGTGACGAGATCAGGAGGATTGATGTTATGACTGTTATGAAAACGTGACCATAGGATACATGCTAGTAAACTGTATATGCTTGCTTATGATTATTGGCTGTGCTTATCTATCGCATGCTTGTGAATTGTCTACGCTTGGTTATGCCTGTTAATTGTGATTACCCCTATCTGTCGAGTCTACTCCCTGATTTGAAAGCTAGAGTCTCTTAGGATATATCTTCATGCTTCGAAATGGTTTTTCGTATATCTATGTATATATCTATATGTATTGTATTTCAACGCGTTGGAGTGGGTTACCAGTATCTCTCGCTGAACAGATATAATTGTCTTTCAGGCACAGAAGAGTAGACACTGGAGCACGTTAAAACCCTGGAGTGTAGAAGTAGATAGTTTTCCTTTCGGCTTGCGTGCCATGTTCCTTTAGTTAGTTAGCCTGTGCACATGAGTTCTCCAGCTCAGGTGTGGCATAGCACCCCGTACTCTTGTATCGTGTTTTGGGATTTAATGAGATTCTACCTTTATTATATAAGTTTTAAATGTCTTGAAAATCTGGGGTGTTACAGTCTAGGTCGTAGTCTTTTATGAGTTCTAGCCACCTTCGTTGTCTCATGTTTAGGTCTTTCTGGGTGAAGATGTACTTTAGGCTTTTATGGTCTGTGTAAATCTTGCATTGCACTCCGTGTAGGTAATGCCTTCAAATTTTCAGTGCGAATACGATCGCGGCTAGCTCGAGGTCGTGGGTGGGGTAATTTTCTTCGTGGGTTTTGAGTTGCCTAGATGCGTACGCTATTACCTTGCCTTTTTGCATTAGCACGCACCCCAACCCCTTTTTGGACGCGTCGCTGAAGACCTCGAACCCTTCTACCCCGGAGGGGATGGCTAGTACGGGTGCTGTGGTTAACTTATCCTTCAATTCCTGAAAGGCTGCGACGCAGTTGTCGTCCCATCGGAAGGGGGTCTCCTTTTTCATGAGTTTGATGAGGGGTTGGGCTATCTTGGTAAAGTCGGGTACAAACCTCCTGTAGTAGCCAGCCAAGCCCAGGAAGCTTCGGACCTCTGAAAGTGAGCTTGGTGTGGTCCATTCCTTAACGGCCTGGACTTTGGTGGGGTCTACCTTAATCCCTTCTTTGGTTATTACGTGGCCCAGGAAGGCCACACTGTCTTTCCAGAATTCGCATTTGGAGAACTTGGCGTATAGCTGGTGCTCTCTTAGAGCTTGTAAGGTTATGCGGAGGTGCCTTTCATGTTCTTCATTGTTTCGGGAGTAGACTAGGATGTCATCAATGAATACAATGACGAAGTCATCCAGGTGGGATCGGATTACCCGGTTCATGAGATCCATGAATATGGCGGGTGCGTTGGTGAGTCCGAAGGGCATTACTGTAAATTCGTAGTGGCCGTAACGTGTCCGGAAGGCCGTTTTCTGAATGTCTGGTTTGGCTACTTGTATTTGGTGATATCCAGATCTTAGGTCGATTTTCGAGAACACCCCTGCCCCCTTAAGTTGATCGAACAAGTCATCGATTCGGGGAAGGGGGTACCTATTCTTTATTGTGACTTGATTAAGTTCCCTGTAGTCGATGCACAGGCGCATGCTCCCATCTTTCTTTTTGAAGAATAGTACTGGTGCTCCCCATGAGGAGGTGCTGGGGCGGATGTAACCTTTATCTAGTAGTTCCTGAAGTTGCGTTTTCAGTTCCTTCATTTCTTTTGGTGCTAGCCTGTAGGGTGGGTTAGAGATCGGGGCAGCGCCAGGTACGAGATCTATTGTGAACTCGACTTCCCTGGTCGGGGGTGCCCCGGGGATTTCGTCTAGGAAGACGTCGGTGAATTCGTTTACTACTGGAATGGTTTGTGGTTCGGGTGTTTTGGTGTTGAGATCCTCGACCGAGCATAGGAAGGCCTCGCTGCCTTGGTTTAGGTATTTCTTCATTTTCATCATGTTTACAAGCTTGATCTCTGGATCCTGGCGGGTTCCGTGGTACGACACCCTTTTACCGTTTGGTCCCCTTAGGACCACTTTTTGTTCTCCGCACAGGATTTGTGCTTGGAATTTCCCTAGCCAGTCCATGCCCAGTTGGTGCTGGTGTTAAGGCCGAGTTGAGTGGCAAATTCGGTTGCTATAAATGAGTTGGTAGCCCCCGAATCAAATAGTATGGTCGCGGGGGTGGCGTGTACTAGGAAGGTTCCGGAGACTATATTGCTGTCTCCGATCCTGGCTTTGCTTAGGGTAAGGATTCTTCCTTGAATGGTTGGTGTTGCGACCTTGTGGGGTGAGACGGTCCTGGGGTTTTTAGGCCCTCGGGTGGAATTTGTGTGATTCCCCTCAGATTTTCTTTTGTATCCCAGGTATGTCTCCCGGTGTTTGTTCGCTACTTGTTGTAGTTGGAATACCTTGTCATAGGCTTCTCCGAGGGTTCTTGGTTCTTGTGTGGCCAGGGCTTTCTGGTGTTCGGGGTCGAGGCCTGTTATGAATTTCTTGACCTTGGTCATCTCGGTCGGTACTAGCTCGGGGGTGAGGCGAGCTAGTCTGCGAAATTGCTGGTAGTATTCCGTGATCGGAGCTGCCCCTTGTTTTAGGTGGAGGAACTCTTCGTATACGGTGGCTTTTAGATGGTTGGGATAAAATTGTTCCCGTAGTCGTGTCTTTAGGGTTTCCCAGTTGAATTCGGGGCTTTGTTCGTATGTGGGTCTCTCGTGAGTCCACCAGGTGTCGGCTTCGTGTCTGAAGTAGAAGGAGGCTATTCTTACTTGGTGGTTTTCTGGGCATTTGGTTGCCCTGAATATTTTGTCAAAGGTCCCGATCCATTCCTCGAGGGTCGTGGGGTCTTCGTCCCCCGAGAAGGTGGGCGGTTGGTGTGCCGAGACTTGGTGGTGGATTTCCAAGTTCTCGTTTGTTGGTAGTGGCTGGGGAACGGTCGCACTCAGTGCCTGCGTAATTTGGGCCAGGCGATGCAGATTTTGAGTCAAGAATTCCGGTGTGGGGAGTTTTGGTGTTCCTACCTGTCTCTTTTTCGGCGCCATCCTGGTGTTCATATGTCGACGTTATTTTGCATTCTTACCTTGATGCGATAAGTGGAGGGGAAGTTTCCTTTAATTAAGTGAGGGTAAAGTGAGGGAGGGTTATGTGTAGGTTTCACAGTCTCACCGTGTGTCCTAAGGTTCCTGCGTCCTATGCTCCTAAATACCTAGAGTTCAAGCCGATTGTCTTAAAGTCTAGTCTTAAGAGTCTTATCCTAGGGTCAAACTTAGGCTCTGATACCAACTGTTACACCCCAAAATTTTTAAACTTTTGAAACTCATATAATAAAGGTAAATTCTCATTAAATCCCAAAACATAATAAAAGAGTACGGGGTGCTATGCCACACATGAGTTAGAGAACTCAGGTGCACAGGCTTACTTCTAGAATCCTCGAATAGTATCAATACATAAACATGGCACGCAGGCCGAAAGGGAAAGTATCTACTCTATGCTCTGAATCTCTAGCGCGCTCCAGTGTCTAATCATCTGTGCCTGAAAGCCAAATATATCTGTTCAACGAGAGATGCTGGTAACCCACTCCAACGCGTTGAAATACAATACATATAGGCATATATATATAGATATAAGAAAAACCATTTTGAAGCATGAAGATATATCCTAAGAGACTCTAGCTTTAAAACAGGGAATAGACTCGACGGACAGAGATAAGCACAACAACAATCATAACCAAGCATATACAAATAACTAGTATAGGGGACAGACTTCGACAGATAGAGATAAGCACAGCCAAGCATATACGGTTTACTAGCATGTCTCCTATGGTCACGCTTTCACATCATAACATTCATAACATCAAACCATCCATATCTCATCACATAGCACACTTTGATGGCGCCACAGAACCAATCGCATGCCCATACATGAGGGTCAGCGCATATAGCTCTGACACGGCCCCGCAGCACCCTGCCTCGTATCGCAACACGAAGGGGTCGATCGCAACCGACCGATGAACCGCAGCTCATCATAATGTTTGATCGCAACCAAACAGTGGACCGCAGCCCAAAAGTAGTCATCTGACCGCAGCCAGGAATATGAACCGCAGCTCATGTGAAACGTTTGATCGCAACCAAATGGTGGACCGCAACCCGAGAGTGTAAATCTGACCGTAGCCAGCTTCTGAACCGCAGCTAAGGAATAACCAATTTGATCGCAACCAAATTGGGATATCATGCACACGTAACACACAACAAGTACATGCAACCCACATTGACACATTGGGGAGGGGGAGAAATCGTATTATGCGTGATCATTCACATACTAGGAATAATCCTAAGGGGTTCATACTTCTTTCACCTAGGTCAACGGGATACCAATTCAACTAGCATGCAATATATAAGACTCGTTCATCCTACGAACGGTACCCGAAACATCAAACTAGACATAGGCACGATAGACGGAGTCCACTGGGACACCACGAGGATCGGGGGAACATCAAACGGGGAAGCCGGGATCCCGAAGTGGGAAAGTTTCCAGTGGGTAGCCGGTGGGTGAAGCGTCACCCGCCGGCAACGAGTCTCCGGGCAGCGGGTGCCCGGCGGGCAGTCGCCTTCCCACCGGCTGCCCGCTACCGGCGACGCTATTTCCGGCCGTGGGAAGGTGGCGGGTTCCCTACCCCCACCTACCCCCCACTGACTCCTTTTCACAATAAAACGCCCCGGGATCCGTTGTGGAACCCGAAGCCATGCTTAGACACTTTTAAACGCAATCGATGGCACCGCGTAGAGAATTAACGGATCAAAAGAATGAAACATATGGCACGTATCCTATCATGCTTCCTAAATACAATTAACGCCCTAACATGCGAATTCCCACCCAATATCTCAAGAATAATACCACACGAGTTTCACGATACATCCTAGGGATCTAATTATATTCAAATCATCAAGAACGTAATTCATCCTTTAACATCAAGAAACAATACAATTTATCAAGAATATCACATAATCATCAAGAATCCGAATTCCCCAAGAATATCACACAATCATCAATAAACCCTTATCATTATCAAGATTATCAAGATAAAACCATATCACCAATTACCAAGATCACATCATCAATATCATAAACAATTCATCAAGACACAAGAATATAGGGGGATGCCTAAGATGGAGATCATAGCTAAGAAAATAGGTTTTGTTGAGAAATGGGTTACCTCTTAGCCTTAATTGATTTCCTTGGCTATGAAGGGTGTTTCTCTAAGTCTTTCTTCTTTCTTGATTTCTCCTAGGGAAATTGTTAGAACTCCTTGTGTGGTGAGAGATTATTGTGGTGGGGGTTCTAGGTGCCTCCTATGTCCCCTATTTATATATCTAAGAGTCCTAATTAGGGCCCAAATTCTATAGGCTTGCTAACTCTATTCCTTTTAGAACTAGGGATTGGGTTTAGAGGTGAGGGCCCACGGACTATGGTGGGCCTTTTCCTAATTAATTATTGTAATTTAATTCTTTCTTTGGATAATTGGTTAAATGATTAACTGATTTTAGGGGTCGTAACACGAAATGTTATGCCATGGAACCGTGTTCACCATTCATGGTGAACACGGTTCCAACGGTGTTAGTACACCGTTATCTTTTTTTTTTTTTTTCTTAATTAATTGCGTGACTTTTCTTCTTTATTTTCACATTTTGCGGTTTCACTATAATTTGAGGAGAACAAAGATTTCGGACATTCATAAATTATGAATTCATGCCTGCACATTCACTTTGGAACCATGCCTACACATTCCCGTCCGAAATCACGGACATTCATAAATTATGAATCCATGCCTGCACATTCACTTTGGAACGATGCCTACACATTCACTTTGGAACCATGAGATTATGAATTTTCTGTTATAAGATTATGAATTTTCTGTTATGAGATTATGAATTTTCAGTTATGAGATTATGAATTTTCAGTTATGCGATTATGAATTTTCTGTTATGAGATTATGAATTTTCAGTTGTGAGATTATGAATTTTCTGTTATGCGATTATGAATTTTCTGTTATGAGATTATGAATTTTCATAAAATTCATAATCTCATAACAGAAAATTCATAATTTGATCAAACGCACGCCGTTAACTCCACATTCGCGAACTTTTTTTTTTTTGCCTAAAAACGACGTCGTTTTGCCTTGTGTTCACCATTCTCGGTGAACACAATTCCATGGCATAATTTGCGTCGTAACACGGGGTGTTACACAAACCTTCGATAATAACCTACTAACCCAAGAAAACTTCTTACTTCCGACACCGATGAAGGTGCAGTCCATTCCTTCACTGCCCGTATCTTGTCCGGATCCACAGAAATCCCCCTATTATCAATCACATGGCCTAGAAACGTCACACTGTCTTTCCAAAACTCGCACTTAGAGAACTTGGCATACAACTGTTTCTCCCTCAAGATCTGAAGTACAGTCCGAAGATGTCCAACATGCTCTCTCTTATCTTTCGAATAAACCAAGATATCATCGATAAATACAATCACAAAATCGTCGAGGTGGGGTTTGAACACAATGTTCATCAGATCCATAAAAACTGCAGGGGCATTAGTCATCCCAAACCGCATAATTGTAAACTCGTAGTGACCGTACCGAGTCCGAAACGCAGTCTTAGGAATGTCCTTGTCTGCTACCTTTATCTGATGGTACCCTGACCTCAAGTCAATTTTGGAAAATACTCCTGTGTCACGGAGTTGATCAAACAAGTCATCAATTCTTGGAAGAGGGTACTTGTTCTTGATGGTAACTTGATTCAGTTCCCGGTAGTCGATACACAACCTCATACTCCCGTCCTTCTTCTTTACAAACAACACCGGAGATCCCCAAGGCGATGTACTTGGCCGGATATAACCCTTGTCGAGGAGTTCTTGCAATTGAGCCTTCAACTCTTGCATTTCAGGCGGAGCCAAACGATACGGGGCTTTAGAGATGGGTGCAGTGCCCGGCATAAGATCCACTGAAAATTCCACTTCCCTAGCAGGCGGCATTCCCGGTATTTCTTCGGGAAAAACATCAAGAAACTCACGGACTACGGGAATAGACTGAGCTACCTCTCCTTTTGCCTTCAAGTTCTCGACTGAGCACAGGTACACTTCATTGCCCTTATCCATATACCTCTTCATCTTCACCACAGACACTAGCTTAATTCCGGGTTCTTCCATCCTTCCACGGTATGACACTCTTTTCCCGCTGGGTCCTCGTAGTACTACCTTCTGATCCTTGCACAGAATTTGGGCTCTAAACCACCCCAACCAGTCCATACCTAGGACCACATCCATCCCGTCCAAGTCGTACTGGATTAGATCACTAGGAAACTCTTCTCCTTTGATACAGATCTTGATGCCCTCAAAAAGACGGTCACACATCCTAACTTCTCCCGACGCTACCTTCATGTTAAACCTCACCCCAGCGCCCCCAGATAAGCCCAACTTCTTCATGAGGCCGGGTGATATAAACGAGTTAGACGCCCCTGAATCAAACAAGACTGTTGCTGGCACGAATTGCACAAGGAAAGTTCCCACTACTACGACACTGTCACTTGTTCGAACTTCATTTAAGGTGAGCACCCTCTCTTGAGATAAACCTACCACTGGTTGATGAACCTCTATCCTCTCATACTCTCTTACATCACGGTGTGCTGGCAACGTCGCTACACTAGGACTTACTCTTGTGGACGTACCACTCCGGATCCACCGCTCAATTACCCCAGAGGCACTGCTAGGTTCGGCCAACCGAGATTTCTTAACCACTTAAACCACATCTTCAAACACTGAGGTTCGCTGGCGAGGAGGCATCACAGACTTCTGCTACAACAACGAGGTTACCAAAAGAGCAAACAAGCAAGACAGAAAGCAGCACACATCTCACCGCGCAACCTAGAGTCCTAAGCCGAACACTTAGCTTCTTAAGGTCGCTTAGAGGTCTCAAAACGCACTTAACCACTTAGAAAGTCTAGACTTAACTCATCCTAGGCTCAAAACCTAGGCTCTGATACCAACTGTAACACCCCCCAAAAACAAGGCCCAATTGAAGCACTAACACAAGCAGATTAACAACAAAACTAGCACAGCGGAAGATAAACGGAAACTGGATAAAAGAAATCCAAAAAGGGGTGTTATGCCACGTATACCACACTAGGTAACGCTAAGGCAACAATCTGCAAGTGTATAATACTATCCCAATACATCAATCTAAAAAGTCTAAAAGCATTGGCGCACAGGCCACAAAAACACAAAGGTGCTAAGCTACCAGGCTCTAGACATCGCTCTCGTCTAAACATCACCTGAAAGATACAAAGATAGACATTGGGACGACGCCCGGTCAGCGAACAATGCTGGTAACCCACCAATACCGTTAAGTATCATAAATAGGTAGATATAAGATATAAAAACTATTTTCGAAACGGAATACATATATATATGTCAAAAGCCAAGATCAACAGTCAACACAAGACTCGTCACTCTCAAGACCACACGAGAACACATCCCAAACCACAAAGGTTAACCACACACAAGGATAAAGACTCACCCAACGGCAACACATGCCAAAACAACGCAAGCCTCCGTGACTACACCCGTCACGAGAGAACAACACACAACGCCGGCTTTACAAGCCCTCGCAACATCACCCATCGCGGGTTGGTATGCCTTCCTTATGCCCTGTTCCAACCTTATGGCTACCCCCAACCTTGTATTTTCTTTCCAACCATTACCTCCAGGATCCCCTGTACAGCCAAGTCCAACCTTATTCCGCCGGGACCGTCGTCCCCCACCTATAACCACCAACGAACCACCACCAATCATGGAAACACATGCCCGGATAACACATGTTATCCCCCAATCACGTGGACCCATCACTCAGGCCACAACTCCATATTCACGTCACGGCCACCACGAGGACCGCTGCAATACCTTTTTGACTAGTGTCCCATACCACTAATCATGCAATCCAGGTAGAGCCACACACGCACCACCACTCACATGAGAGTCAAACAACGGATTACAACGAAGGTATGAAACACACTCAATCAAGGAACGGGTCACAGGCCAACTGCAACAACGATGGATAACACAAGTTATCATCAACCAAACGGAAGGTACAAACCACACACTCGCTAGCATTAAGACAATAAACTAGCATGCTTAACAACGGAGAAACTCAAGATAGTTCCGAGGAACACACGAGACACCTCTTGGTCCAACGAAACACCATGTTGAACACTTAGCACAATTCAAGACACCAAAGTCCTACATGGATACCTACCATATAGTTCTAGACATACGAAACATCAAGAAGACACTCAAATAGTTCCACAAAAGAACAACGGGAAGGCAAAAGACCAAATACCGAGACAAACAAATCACGGCGAACAAATCCTGATCCAACTCCACTTGTGTACCCGCGGGTGGACCCACGGGTAGTGCCCCACCCGTGGTTCCGCCCGCGGGAACACATTCTCACAGGGCCTTGTACCCGCGGGTAGGCCGGCGGGTGGTGCCCCGCCCGCCGTTCCGCCCGCGGGAACATTCCTGTTCCTCCACAAATCCCTTCGGGGATTTTCTTCTCCAATCACAAATTCAAGTCCAAAACATGACAAATCTCACCAAACCATGGAAAATTCCAAGCAATGGCACAAAGGAACCCTAAACACAAGCTCTAGATATGCAATATCACAAGATAAATGCATAAACCCTCACATTTCATAGCAAAACACAAGTAGAATCCAAGCAATTACATATAGGTAAGCAAAATAGGTTTTGTAGAGCATGGGTTACCTCTTGAAGACCAAAAGACTTCTCTTTACACCACAACAAGCTCTCCACTAGGCTCACTTCTCAAACCCACTTCAAGATCAAACCAAAAGATCATAAAGATCCTACCTTTAAGAAAAAGACAACTAAGATAGAACCAAAAAGACTAGACAAGCTTAGATCTTACCCTCCTAGATGCCCAAATAGGTGAAAGATTGAATCTTGGAAGCAAAACTTGGAATCTTGACAAGGGTCTCAACTTGGCTTGGAGAATAAAATGAAGAAGTCTTCTAGGTTAGGATACAATACTAACTCTTGGTGAAAAGACAAGGATACCCTTACTAACCCTTAGAAAGTGTAAGGAACAAGGGAACTTCTCTCTAAGCACAAGGTACAACACAACTTAAAGATTGACTAGTCAAATACTAGTCCTTGAGTATTAAAAATCAGGATTTTAGGAATCAATTCCTCAAAAGAATTAGAATTAATTACTCAATTAATTCATGGATTGGAGTGTGGATTTTTGGGGTGTCACATTAAACATCTCTATGATCTGTTATTACTGACTGACTTCATCGCTGAATCAGTCAGTTCATTTCATCAGTTGGTTAATCCAGTTAATCTGATTAAAAATGAGGAAATGCAAAATTACAGATATCTATTATGGTGTGACTTCTAGGTACCTCCTATGTTTTTATATATATATCTAGGAGTCCTAATTAGGGTCTGAATGGTATGGGTTTACTAATTCTATTCCTTATATGACTAAGGGCTTGGTTTAGGGATAAGGGTCCATGGTGGACCATATTAATTAGTTAAAGGGAATCCTAACCAAATTAAATCCTTTTTAATTATTATTAACGGGATTAATTAAATAATTAATTCGGGATTAAAGGCCGTAACACGGGGTGTTACAATCATGGTATTTCGAGACTACATCAAAGTCAATGATGCAGAACTTCAAGGAGACAGAAGCTTGGAAGAATGCATCATATGGTATGAAGAAGGTATACTGCCCGGAAACAATATCATTGAAGCATTCAACTATTACGTGATTGGGCAGGTATGCAAAGATTATGCCATTATTGACAATTTCATTGAAATTAAGAATCATATAAATCATGTGCTAGAAAAAAAGGAGAAGTAAAATAATCAAATGATTTGTATGATTGATGTCACAATATTTTTGTATGGTCTACGAACTTGGAGTATGACCATAAGACAATTTGCGATGATGTTCTTGATTATCTAATTATGATGCCTTTAAGTATTTTATCTATTATTTTATTTGTCTTGAAATGTAACATTTTTAGCTTAGGTTGTAAAAATTGCATAATTGGAAAAGTTAAAAAATTCATTAACATTAAAAATCCAAAAATGCGAATAGGAACTTTGTTGCTAAAAATACCTTTCCTAGAGTCAAATTCAAATGTTAAACTCGTCATGGCTATGTCAAGGTTAATAAAATGTTTTGAAAAATATTTTTTTAAGAGATAAGCCAAATGACTGAGTATAGGTTTTGGCGTCATCAAAAAGGGGGAAAATTGATAGAAATATTTTTGTAATAAAGTTTTGATGAGCCAACTGTACTTTAGATCCCCTTAGAATTTAGGTCTTTAGTATAAGCATCATAATCCAGAATATCGAGTCAAAGGAAAATCTACCACATGAAGAACAAAATTAATTTGGAAAATTAATTTTGGTCCTACAAGTATTCATACGGGAAAGAAGCATTAAGCAATGGCGTTGCAACAAATGATTGGATGAGTTTAACAGTGAAATGGTAAAAGTCTTTATTCACAACGATTACACCCAAGATCGATTCCTCAGTCCCAAGGACTTATTTTTTACTAGTCAAGAATTCGGACGAGCACGATGTCTTAAAAGAGCATGATGTGCCCAAGGAGCACGATGTCTTAAAAGAGAAAGATGTGCCCAAGGAGCACGATGCCTTAAAAGAGAAAGATGTGCCCAAGGAGCACGGTGCCTTAAACGAGAAAGATGTGCCCAAGGAGCACGATGCCTTAAACGAGCAAGATGTGCCCAAGGAGCACGATGCCTTAAAAGAGCATGATGTCTAAAAAGAGCACAATGAGACCTAATCAGCACAATGTTTCAAGTCAAACAAGCAAGAAGTGCCGAAGTCAAACAAGCAAGATGTATCCAAAGGAGCACAATGTGTCTTCTAAGAAGCAAAATGTGGCAGAGAAGCAAGATGATTAGAAAATGGATAAATTCGAAGGAATTTATTTTGATTCAACCCACATGCCACAAGAATCCAAATTGCCTGAAGATATGATCAGAACGGTGATAAATTTATGAAGGCATGAATATAAAATCTTATGCTAGAAATAAATTCTATCAGAATGATTTATTTCAATGATACGTTGGAAATTCAAAATTGGCAAAAATAATAATATTTTAGAAACAACTTGAAAATCAAGTTGAGATAAAATATTATCTTGTCAAGCAAGTTGACAATCAAATCAAATTGAAGACCTACTATTGTCAACAAAATCAGGCTACAAGATTCAAAATTCAAATATCAAATTATTCCACTCCAACGGATATATTTGATTGCCTATAAAAAGCCATGAAGACTAGAAGATTACAAGATAGACACAAGAGAACACACGGATGAACAAGTGCGAAATCTAGAAATACAATTGCTCAAATATTCTTTGAAATATCTAAAGAGAGACTTAGTCTGAATAGTATCAAAATTAGTTGGAGAGATATACAATTACCTTTGTATTTGTAATTGTTAAAAGAGTATAGCTGTGTGCAAAATACTCTAGTGAGTGTAGCTGTGTGCAAAACACTCGTGGTTGCTAAGCGTAGCTGTGTGCAAGACACTTAGTTGGCCTTGAGTATAGCTGTGTGCGAAATACTCGTAGTTGAGTGTAGCTGTGTGCGACACACTCGGAGTTGGGTGTAGCTGTGTGCAAGACATCCGGAAGAAGTGCTTGTGTAGCGCTTATTCACTATTGTAACTATGTGTGGAAAATAGTGAATTACTCCTAGAAGTGAATGGAGTAAAGTGGACTAGGAAGATTACGCCACTTCCGAACCACTATAAATTGCATCTCTCATTTACAAACTGCACTTATATAATTCGCTTTATTTATTTATCATCCTACTAACCCGTTTACTATTCACTGTCTATCTTAATCTTTCGGGTTTAGTGTGTTTTCACGTATGCATGTAACCCAAACTTTCCATGCTTAACATTTGAATTATTCTAAGCAAGTTTGACATGTTGCATGTGACATTTATCATACGGTTGACGTGACACAAAATCTTATTTATAGTCTTGAATATTATTGTTAAATATTGAGTGCAGCATCTCCTTTAAATATTCAAGATATTCATGTCATCCTTACACCTCATCTGAGCTCATCCTACACGTGCATGTGATTCAAATTATTTATTGGGCATAACTCTTTACACTTATTTATTCCGCTGTGCATTTCAATTTAATTACTTCTCTATTTACTTGTTATTTAGAGTTGAAATTACCAAAGAGTTATTTATTGAAAAAAAAGTTTTAAAAGTCTATTCACCGCCCCCCCCCCCCCCCCCCTCTAGACTTTTACCACCCTATCGGGACTAACAATCTATAAGAGACACATCAATTCAAACAAAATAGGAATAAAAAATGAGCACAAATAATTCCGTTTAAATTTCGTAATGAAGTAAACCACTAATAGATAATCAAAAAGTAGATCGATGCTATATAATCTCTTTGTTTTTTTTTTTCGTTTTTTTTTTTGGGTACATATTATGTAATCTCTCTACTGTGAGGTCAGTCCGAGGGGGTGAGTATTATGGTAGGTCTGACGAAAAAGGACAATGTCCAAGTCCTTTTGCTAAATTCCTCGAAAGTAGGGGCATTTGTGCACAGTATACAATGTCCGGAACACCGCCGCAAAACGGTGTAGCTGAAAGGCGGAATCGTACTCTTTTGGATATGGTTAGGAGTATGGTAAGTAATTGTACCTTACCTTCTTCATTATAGATGTATGCGTTTAGGATTGCTTCATATTTATTAAATCGGGTTCCAAGTAAAGCAGTTCATAAGACACCTTATGAACTATGGACAGGAAGGAAACCAAGTTTAAGGCATCTTCATGTATGGGGTTTCCAAGCAGAAGTAAGGTTGTATAATACACGTGAGAATAAACTTGACCCAAGGACAGTCAGTGGTTTTTTCATTGGTTATCCAGAAAGGTCTAAAGGGTACAGGTTTTAATTATTGTCCTAACCATGATATGAGAATTGTAGAGACTGTGAATGCTCGATTCATTTAAAATGGTCAAAATAGTCGGAGCACAGTACAGAACCACGTAAGGTGGACATTCGAGAAATTCATTTTGAAACCTCTTCACATGAAAATTCTTTTCAAGATGTAGTTCGAGTTATCACGGTACCATCCTCTAGTGCACCAGAATAACATGAGAATGTCCTAAACCCACATGAGGATATTGTGACCAATGAAAATGAATCAATCACAATTCAGCAAAGAAATCAATGAACCACGAGAACAAATGGCATTAAGGTGTTCTACAAGAGAAAGGAGGCCTCCCATTTCTATTGGTTAGATTCAATGAAAGATTAGTTGAAATTTATGAAGGTCAACAAAGTTTGGAACCTTCTAATGGTTAGATTCCATGAAAGATTAGTTGAAATTTATGAAGGTCAACAAAGTTTGGAACCTTGTAAAATTACCTGAAAATTCAAGAAGAGTCGGGTGCAAATGGGTCTTTAAGACCAAACGCGACTCTAACGGTAATATCAAAAGGTATATAGCTAGACTTGTTTCCAAGGGTTATACTCAGAAAAGTGGCATCGACTATAACAAGACCTTTTCCCCAGTTTCTAAAAAAGACTCATTAAGAATTCTTTTGGCATTGGTGGCTCATTACGATTTAGAGCTTCACAAAATGGATGTTAAGACTGCCTTTCTAAATGGTGATTTAGAGGAAGAAGTATATATGGACCAACCAAAAGGGTTTTTTACCACTGGAAAGGAACACTTGGTGTGTAAATTAGAAAAGACAATATATGGACATAAGCAAGCTTCCCGACAGTGGTTCATTAAATTTGACAGTATTATTACATCTTATGGTTTTGTGGAAAATACTGTTGTTCGGTGTATCTACATGAAAGTTAGTGGGAGTAAGTTTGCTAGTTTGGTCTTATATGTTGATGACATTTTACTTGCTGCAAATGATAAAGCCATGTTGCGTGATGTTAAAGTATTTCTTTCCAAGACCTTTGAAATCAAGAATGTGGGTGACGCATCCTATGTGATTGGAATAGAAATATTCTGAGATAGAACACAAGGATTATTAGGATTGTCTCAGAAAGGATACATTAACAAAATCTTGGAAAGATTTAAGATGGATAAATGTTCTCCGGGAGTGGTTCCAGTGCAGAAAAGAGACAAATTAAGTTTAGCTCAATGTCCCGGAAATGAACTTGAGCAAAAGCAAATGAAAGGTATACCTTATGCAACAATGGTTGGATTCTTGGGATATTTATAGACTTGTACTCAGCCAGAAATCAGCTTCGCTGTTGGTATGTTCGGTCGATATCAAAGTAATCCCGGCATTGAACACTGGAAGACTGCAAAGAAGGTTTTAAGATATCTACAAGGCACAAAAGATTACATGCTTACATATAGGAAGTGAGATCCACTTGAAGTGATTGGCTATTCTGATTCAGACTATGCTGGGTGTGTAGATATGAGAAAATCTACATTTGGTTATTTGTTCCTATTAGCTGGAGGACCAGTTTCCTGGAAAAGTGCGAAGCAGTCAGTCATCACTACTTCCACTATGGAAGTAGAATTTGTGGCATGCTTTGAAGCCACAAATCATGGACCGTGGCTGCGAAATTTGATCTCGGGGCTTAAAGTAGTCGACAGTATTTCTAGACCTTTGAGAATTTATTGTGACAACTCCGCAGCAGTGTTCTTCTCTAAGAATGACAAGTAATCTAAGGGTGCTAAGCATATGGAATTGAAATACTTGTCAGTTAAAGAAGAATTACAGAATCAGTGAGTGTCAATTTCGCATGTCAAAAGTGAACTTATGGTCGCTGATCCTTTGACCAAAGGTTTAGCACCGAAGGTCTTCTCCTGTCATGTGGAGAGTATGGGAATTTTGGATAACGCCTTGTTATCATTGTAATTTTGTGTTCAGTTTTATGCTATTGACTTGGTTGAATTTAATTAAATATCTCTGTTTGCACCTATGGTTGTCAGTATTGAGATTAAAGTTGACCTATGATGCATGGAAGGGAACATGTTGTTCAAGTAACGTGCGACCGCCATCATCTAGCTAAACTTTAATTTAAGTAAAAGTTCCATTGATGTTTTGGGATATTTTGCGAATTAAAATTATCCTAGTCCGATCCATTAATGATACACATGAACCAAGTGGGAGAATGTTAGAATATTTTATTCTAATCTTATTGTGGTCCATGTATTAAGTGGTCTGGACAATTAAAATCCTATTGTGATAGGTAATGGGAATAAAATATGTAACAGATCAGGGGTTATTATTCCCCTCTCTTTGGCTTTCAATAGGGCTATTTAAGCCTACTTAGTTATTTGGTTTATGGCCATTATTGCCATAATTCCTTTGGCTTTCAATAGGGCTATTTAAGCCTACTTAGTTATTTGGTTTATGGCCATTATTGCCATAATTCCAATAATCAATATTGTAATGCAAGTTATGTATAGAAGGCAATATAAAAGGGCATAAGCATTTTCCTATCCTATCGCTGTGAAAACTAACGTGAAAGACGAGAGGGAAAAGTATTCGAAAAAACACTCTGCAAACTTGAAGAAAGAAGTTGTGAAGAAGAAAGGATTGAAAGCTTCATCATTCTCTCATGGAATCAGGTTAGTTCTTTAACGCTTCCGATTAAAGTATTGGTTAAATCATTCCATGCCTATTGTAATAGTTTTACACATAGTACAACAAATATTCCAGTCATATACACAGCAAGACAAATCTAAAGCTTCCTAGTACACAATAATCTCATTGCATGATGAATCTCTCTAAGCCAATTGCACATGACACACTACCAATAATAAAAAAAAAAAGACATGTACTAAAGATGAAGACAATGCCAATGTTACCAAAAAGAGAACTAAGAAAAATTAGAGAAATTTAAATCGAAAGTAGCATTTACTTAGACTATCGCTTTTGGACTAATATTTAGACTAGCGTTATTACAAAGTTGCAAACATTTATTTTAGTGACATTTATTAATTATTCTCTCATCATACTATCT
Source organism: Ipomoea nil (assembly GCF_001879475.1). Classification (NCBI taxonomy): domain Eukaryota; kingdom Viridiplantae; phylum Streptophyta; class Magnoliopsida; order Solanales; family Convolvulaceae; genus Ipomoea; species Ipomoea nil. Next base: position 59,797 of record NW_017616755.1, on the reverse strand, counting down.
TGCATTTATATACTTTAAATTACCGATTTAAATAAACAAATTCAACATTTATTTACCTATGCATGAATATCTCCTATATAATATTGTATTGATATACTTTGAAGTACTTATTTAAAAATAATCATTGGGCATTATCCTATCGCAAAACGCGTAAAAAAACTAGTTAATAATATATTCCTGAAAATGTTGATACAAACCAATGAAAAATGTTAGACCTATTTGCCAACTTAGTTTATAAATTTTAATTGTATAAGTGAAAATCAAGCAAGGATAACATCAGAAAACATAATTTATATAACTCATTTCATCAATTGCACTATATAATATTCGTTGTTATAATTTGTACAATTGTATATAAATCCAAATATTCTGAAAATATTATAATTGCACGGGTATCATACTATCTAGTACCTTATTAAAACTAAAAAACACATAAATAAATGATTTTTAATAATTTTTTAAATAAAAATTAATATGTTTTTTTTTTTAAAAAAAAAACACATATGTATATAATTTTTTTAAAGCATATTATATTTTAAATAGGTACGTAAATCTTTATTATAATTTTTCAATATTAAATAATATATATCTATACTATACATAAAAACAAAATCTTGGACTTAACTTCCCGCCCGAAATCCTCAAATTTTAATTCATTGTTTTCTATTTTCCTATTCGTACTATGATTCTACATTAAAATTTGTATTCTAATATTGTAAAATTGGGTAATACAATTCCAAATATAATATATTCTTTCCTACTTTTCTATCTGTGGTATAACTAATTAACAGAAATTGATTAGTGATACCCTATATATATATATATATATATATATATATATATATATATATATATATATATATATATATATATATACACACTATCTACTATACTAATAAGTGTCCGAGAGAGTTAGGCCTATAATGGGTAGAAAAAATGACCGTCAATTTTGTTAATCAAATGAATGGCTCAGATTAATCAGATTTTAATTTTTCCTTAAGATTTCCTAATTTATCCTTGATGAATATGTTTATCCGTTAACTTTTCCGTTAAATATTATCTTTTCTGTTAATTTCTGTTAGTTCACCGTTAACTTACTCATTGATTTCAATAAAAAAAAAAGGTCTTAGGTTCGAACTCCATCCCAGTCAAAGTTGGCATAATTAGTATTCTATTTTACTCTTATTAAGTTAAAAATAATAATTTAGTAGCTACAACAAAAAATAATACATATGCATTTCTTTAATTTAGAATTATGTGTCTACAATGTCTTTATTCAAAAAAATATTCATTATCAATAAATTAAATAATAGAAATAATTTCATTAGTTATATTGGCTTTATTTTTCTCCAATATAAAAGTTCTTTATATTCAAATTTATCAATTGATTATATTCGCTACATTGAAGTGAGAACTACTTCGCAATGTCCTTGTTTGACAATCAGCAGTTAGCAGTTAGCGTTAGCGGATTATATTAGCAAATTTGACCATCAAATTATATCAACGGTTGGTAAAAAGATATTTTAAAAAATTAGCTGTTTAGATTAACATGTAAAATGACCTATGGGTATACATAATAATAATAATAATAATAATAATAATAATAATAATAATAATAATAATAATAATTGTTTTAAAAATAAAAAATAATTAATTAAGCTAATCATATTAACTACTTGGGGGATTTATTGACAAAAAGAGTATTCAAATCACGCAACAAATTAAAGTGGAAAACTATCTCGCAATGCCCTTGTTTGACAATCAGCAGTTAGCTCTTTAATATTAGTATATATTTAGTATTTTATGCCATAATTTTTATTTGCTTTCCCTTTTGTCCCGTATTTGGTTTCAACCATACCTATACAATTATTTATTGACAATTATAATCAATCTTGACTATATTATCTTGCATTTGTAAACTTAGAATTGCCTATTTAAATACGCAAATTTAACATTCAATTATCTATGCATGAACAATTCCAATATAATGTTGTCATGATATACTTTAAAGTACTTATTTAAAAAAGAACATTGGGCATTATTCCAATCGCGCAATGTGCGTAAAAAACTAGTTTTTATATATATATATATATATATATATATATATATATATATATATATATATAGAGAGAGAGAGAGAGAGATATATATATATATATATATATATATATATATATATATATATATATTTTGTAACACCCCCTAAAAACAAGCTATTTAAAAGGCTTAAACAAGCAGATAACACAACTAAACAACGAACACAGCGGAAGACTAAAAGATAACTGGATAAGCATAAATCCAAGTCATGGGGGTATTATGCCACGTTCACCAACAAGGATGAACGCTACGGCAATATCTGCATTGTTTACAACTATCCAAAGTCTCAAAAGTCTACAACTAGATCGGCACACAGGCCATAAAACCAACGGGAGAAACTATGCTAACAGACACTAGACTGCGCACTCGCCTAGACATCACCTGAAAGAACACAATAAAACATGAGACGACACCCGGTCAGCGAATAATGCTGGTAACCCACTAATACATGTGAAATAACATACATAAGTAAGATATAAGTTGTAAAGCCATTTTCGAAACGGAATACATATATATAAGTGCAAACCAAGAGTAATAATCAACACAAGACTCAACACTCTCAACAAGGACACGGGAACACATCCCAAACCACAAAGGATACCACAACACAAGGATAAAGACAAGACTGATGGCAACACATGCCTAGGCAACACATGCCTTTGTGACAACACACGTTACAAGAAGAGAACTCACCACATCGGCTACACAAGCCCTCATCACGAGTTGATATGCCTTCCTTATGCCCGGTTCCAACCTTATGGCTACCCCCAACCTTATGTCTAGTTCCAACCTTTACCTCCAGGACACCTGTACACCAAGTCCAACCTTTTCCCTCCGAGGACCGTCATCCCCTCTCCAACAGATCTCCAACAGAACCACCGATTTCATAGTAGACGAGGGTACCGATCAGACACACGACAACACATGCCACCCAAGAAATACGTGAACCTTACACAAAGGTCACAACTTCATAATCATGCCACGACCACCACGAGGACCGCTGCAATACCTTGGTGACTAGTGTCCCATACCACTAATCGTGCAATCCAGGTAAAGCCACACACACATCACACCACAACAGGAATCAATCAACGGATCACAACGAAGATATGAAACCATACTCAATCAAGGAATGGATCACAGTCCAACAACAACAACGATGAATAACACAAGTTATCATCAACCCATAAGAAGGTACAAACAACGCACATGCTAGCATTTAAACACCGAACTAGCATGCTTAACAAACGGATAAACCAAACGTAGTTCCGAAGAACACACAAGACCCATCACGGTTCAACGAAACACAATGTTGAACACTTAGCACGATTCAAGACACCAAAGACCTACATGGATACCTACCACATAGTTCTAGACATACGAAACATCAAGAAAACACTCAAATAGTTCCACAAAAGAACATCGGGAAGTCAAAAGACCAAATACCGAATCAAAAGAATCACGGGGAACAAATCCCCACCATCGCCACAATACGTACCCGCGGGTAGGCCCACGGGTAGGACTCTACCTGCGGTTCTGCCCGCGGGTACAGGCTGCCCGGCCATTGTACCCCGCGGGTGGGCAGCGAGTTGGACGCCTACCCGCGGGTACAACCCTGTACCACAATACAACACTTCGCGGATTTTCTTCTCCAAACTCAAATTCAAGTCCAAGACATGCCAAATCTCACCAAATACAACAAAATGACTTGAATCAAAGGAAATGCCAAGCAATGGCACACAAGAACCCTAAACACAAGCTCTAGATATGCATTTTCACAAGATCATGCATCAACACTCACATTTCATAGCAAAACACATGTAGAATCCAAGAAATCACATATAGTTAAGTAAAATAGATTTTGTAGAGCATGGGTTACCTCTTGTAGACTAAAGACTTCTCTTTACACCACAACAAGCTCCTCACTAGACTCACCTTCCAAACCCACTTAAAGAACAAACCAAAAGATCATAAAGATCCTAACTTTAAGAAAAAACACCTTAGATTGAACCAAAAACACAAGATAAACTTAGATCTTACCCCCCTAGATGCCCAAATATAAGAAAGGTTGAATCTTGGAAGCAACTCTTGAAGTTTTGGCAAGGTTCCAACTTGGCTTGGAAGAAAAACTACTCACCTTTTAGAGAGAGGGTGGAGCTAGATTTTTAGAAAAGTGTATGGATAGAATGAAGGTGGTCTACTAGGTTAGGTTACATTACCAACAACAAGTGAAAGGTCAAGAATGCCCTTACTAACATAAGGAAGTGTAAGGAATAAGGGAACTCCTTACAAAGCTTAATTTACCAGTTTGACTTTGGGGTTGACTAGTCAATTACTAGTCTCCAACTATTAAATTTCAGGAATTTAAGGAATTAAATTACAAATTGAAATAGGATTAATTACTCAATTAATCCCTTAATTGGATTTGGATTTCGGGGTGTCACACACACACACACACACACACACACACACACACACACACACACACACACACACACACATATATATATATATATATATATATATATATATATATATATATATATATATATATAGAAAACGGTTCGATCAGGTGTGAATTTCTCTTATCATGTGCACTGCTTGTAGCGTTTCATTTTCGCAGATCAATGCATGGCTATGATTGCATTCTAATTTGAGTGCACATGTCACCCTGTGCATTATATACAAGCTATCTTTTGGGCTATAGAGGTCAGAGGGTCGTTTTAGTATTTTTCATCCTCCACTTTATGTCGTGCGTGTGGTTTGTTTTTCCTCTATCGCTTCTCTATCGTGCGTACACCGTCACCTCAGCGGTGTCTCTCCCGAGGGGTGCTCGATTAGTGATGTCTAGGTCCAATTGCGGTCGCCGATCAGAGAGGAGTGCGTCCGGCCATCTATTCGCGCCGCCGACACTGGTCTCGGCCAGTACTCACAGAGTGCAGTAGGCCACTCGGCCGTTCAAGCGCCGGGCTTGTCGCCAGCCTTCGCCCTCCACGACGGGTGGTGCATTGGACTGGGCTGCGAGCGGGGTAGCTTCTAGGGTCGCGACGGGCGGCGCACCGGTGGGCTCAGTGAGGTTAGTTCCGGTTCTTATGCTTTATGGTTATATTCTTATTAATGAAGTCTTCTTTTTTTTTCTGGGGGTATTGGTTTTGATTTTGGGAATGCAATTCCTAGTTGACCTGATTGCTCGAATTGGACTTTGGGGTTGTTCCTTGTGTGCATTCGTGACTTGAGAACCATTTATACCGGCTTGCATGTCATTGCCGAGTTCGGGTGCATTAGTGATCATTAATGGTGAAATGCATTGTGGTTGTGCGTTCTATATGTTTTCCATAATTGTTCAGTGTGGTGTGCAATTTTGGGTTTTCGAATTCTTGTTCTGAATTGGGGTTTCAGTTGCTATGGGGGACTATCAGTGCACTACAAAATTAAGCTCAGAGTATCAATAATATTGCGCCACGGTAGTGGTGCACTGCAATTGTGAGGCTCTGTGTTTAAAAACTAGATTGTTGTGTTGGACTCTGTTATGGCATGGTGGTGAGTGCCCGGGGGTTTATCGCAATGCACCACTGCCGTGGGTTTATGGCAGTGTAAGGTATCTTGGTTTGCTTAAAAAAATATTTTTGCTTTCATTAAGTAGTTGTCACTCTGGTTTAATTCATATATACCCATTGATGGAAGCTTTTCAGAATTCGGGTGTATTGGTGATCATTTAGTTTTGCTTCATTCACTTTCATAGCTAATTTGATTTGTGCATATATTTGTGTGCATCACAGATGTAAGAATTGGAATTGTGCATCTTAAAGGGAAATTGCTGATTGTTGAAAAGGACCATATCGTATTCTTAATTATTCTATTGTTACCTTTTTCTCTAAGTATATGACAATCCTTGTTCTTTGATTATATGAGATTGGTTTGTTATATATTTCATTCAACAGGTGCTCTGCATTCAACAGCGATGGTTCTTTTCATGGTTGAAATTATGCACATGTTCACACGTTAGATGTGGACACTCCATGTAACACGCCCGATTTTACCAACATTTTTAAACCACCAATTATAGTAACATAGTAACATACCACCAATTATGTGAGCAAGGCTCAAGTAACATACCACCAATCATGTGAGCAAAGCTCAAGTAACAAAACCACCAATCTCATTCATATTCACACATAGTCATCATCATCAAGAAGACTAAGGCTTATCAATAGCACTAATCAAGTATCAACAAATGTACAACGATTTGTACAAGATCATACCATATGAATTAATCAAGAGATCACAACAAAGGCATGAGGCAATACTCAACAACAAAGGATTACAATCCAACATCAAATGATTGACAACACGAGTTGTCAACCCTAACAATAAGGAACAAACCACACATACTAGCATAACAACATCAAACTAGCATGCTCATCAAACGGGTAAACCAAAATGGTTCCAACGAACCTTCAAGACTCATATTAGCCCAACGAATCACAAAGTTGGACCCTTAAGCATGATTCAAGACACCAAATCCTAACGTGGATTCCTAACACATCGTTCTAGACATACGAAACATCAAGAAGACTCACAAAGAGCTCAATAATTCAACAACGGGAGGTCAAAACATCAATACCAAGAAGAAAGGACCACGGGGAACAAATCCCCGCAACCCACCATCACGTTCCCCGTGGGCTACACTCCCCACACCATCACGTTCCCTGCTGGTGGGGTGGCGGGTAGGCCACTGCCCGCCGTTCCGCCCGCGGGGTACACTTGTACTCCACAATTTCCCTTCGGGGAAAATCATCAACAAAGCCAAGTTCAAGTCCAAAACACCCAAAATCTCACACACAACAAAGATATGACTTGAACCCAAGAATAAGTCAAGCAATGGCATTCAAGAAACCTAAATACAAGCTCTAAACATGCGTCATGACAAGATCATGCATCAAATCTCACAAATCACATCAAGAACATTATATAGAAGCCAATAACCATTCATAGCAATAGAAAATCAGTTTTGTATAGCATGGGTTATCTTTGAAGACCACAACCTCTTCCTTTTCACTCTCCTAAGCCTATTCTTAGAGCTCTTCTTCCTCACCAACTTCTTACACAAGCCAAAACACAAGAAAGATTCTAAGTTAGATAAAGACACACAAAAGATGGCTAAAAACACTAAATAGCCAAGAACCTTACCCTTTCCTATGGTTGGGACAAAGAAAGTAGGAATCTTGGTGTGGGAACTTGCACAGCTAAAAGGTTCTCCTTTTTGCTTGAAGAATAAGCTAGGTTCTTTTTAGAGAGATGATAGAGTGTTTAGGACTTAGGCTTGAATGAGGAATGAATGAAATGTCTTGCAAGGGATAGCTTGAACAACAATTCATGGGTGAAAGGTCACTTTTACCCTTACAAAGGTTGGAAAGACAAAGGGGCAAGGGCACAAACCATAAAGCACAAGGTACACTTGATTGACTTAAGTGACTAGTCAAATTTTAGTCCCTCGACAATTAAATTTCAGGATTTTTAGAAATGGATTACCAAAGAAAGCTTGGATTAATTCTTCAATTACTCCCAACTAGTATTTAGATTTACGGGGTGTCACATCCTCTCCCCCTAACAAGAAGCTTCGTACCCGAAGCTTGGGCACGACGGATATACCAAAAAGATAGCAACGAATCAAAGATGCGACAAGAGATCACTAGGTATAAATAAACAAGGCTCCAAAGATCAAAAGTAGTGCAAGGTTTCAAAGTAACGGAGAAAACTTCTCAAGCAACACCACCACTAACATAACTTAAGGCCAACCATCACCCATCTACAGTAGTCCTAATCCACGAGCAAACTAAGCTCAAATGAGGTAAAGCAACTAAACAAACCACTTAAACAACAAGCTAACAACCAAAGCAAAAAAGAGAGCACATACTAAACAAACAACTAAACAAGCAACAACCAACAAGCCAGCAACCAAAACAAACAAGGAAAAAAACGAGCATACATCAAACTCCAGCTTAGGAGGAATCATCATCCGAATCCTCGGCATCCTCGTCAGAAGCTTCCTCGGCACTACCTTGGCTAGAGCTAACTTCCAGCACATCCAGCCTTTGATTCACGGTGACCATCTGAGCCTTCATGAAGGAAAAACCTTCTTCGATTATCCGATTTTTCTGTCGGAGGATGGCCACCACACGTTCCTCGTGGGTCATGGCGTCATTCTCTTTCTTCGTCTTCACCTCTTTTCTTCTCAAGCTCTCCTCACTCTCAGGGTCACTTTCCTCAGCTTCCTCTTCTTCTTCTTCTCCTCCCTCTTCTTCTTCTTCATCTCCCTTAAACTCTGCCCTACCTGATTCAACTTCCCAACGGGAATTTCTAGCTGCTCAACCAAGGAACTCCTCTTGGCAAGGGGTTTCTTTGCTACTTCCTCCAGGGTGATGTATTCATCATTTTCCAACTTAACAGATTATAGCTCCGGAGGTTCATGGCGTCCAAGACCATTTTTCCCACAGGCTTGGGCGCATAGCCATCCACTTTCACCCCTTTCCTCAGGAAAATTCAACGCAAAACCATACCATTGAGCAGGTGTTTACGCTTACGGTCCCTACAGTAGTCCATGTGTTTCAACATCAAGGAGGGCAGATTGAAATTCACTTTATGCTTTAGGAAAAAGGGAAAGGTGCATTCCAACTTTCTCAACAGGCTACTTTTATTGTTGTTAGGCAACAAACAATCCGAAACAAGCATTACCAAAATCTTTTGCTCAGCTGAAAGCCATTTCCTCTCGGTCAAGGAAATTTTCACACCTCCCACCTTTGAGGTGATTTCCAACTTTCCTCCATCTTTAGTCACACTCATGTGACGATAGAACTCTTTCACCAAACTCAGGTAGGTCTCGGTTCTAATTGCAAGATACCCATCTACCATAAGCATTGCACTGGTGCAGTCCATTTTATGGTAAAACTATTACAGGCAGACAGCGAATGTAATTGCACAGCGTGCAAACAATCAAACGAAAGAATCACCACTCACGTGTGGCTGTTTATGCGTACAACTACTACAAAATTAAATTACCACTCATGGTGGCTCAATATGCATTTTAAAACTCATGAAATGGTGAAATGAAAATGCATTTTCTCTTGAATTTGCCAACTTGATTGATGCCACTATAGACGGTAAGAATGCTGTAACAAAATAATAACCCGCGTTGCCAAAATTTATAATCCATTCATATTTATTCCGTTTCACCATATTCATGGAGCACTTCAATATTCGTGTCAAAAAACATATCTGGCCATAACAAAACAGTTTATAAAACCAAATCTGGCCATAACGGAGTGACGGCGCAGCAACCCCCCCGGTGTGATCATATGGGGGAGACAGTAGGTCTGCTTTCTAATACGTTTTCTTTATTTTTTTTCCGTCCACACAGCTACACTATCTGTACCGCTAATGGAGACGAAGCACACAACCCCCCTAACCACAGCCAAAACACACTTTCCCTTTCCTATGGTTGGGACGAAAAAAGTAGGAATCTTGGTGTGGGAACTTGCAAACCTAGAAGGTTCTCCTTTTTGCTTGAAGAATAAGGTAGGTTATTTTTAGACAGATGATAGAGTGTTTAGGACTTAGGCTTGAATGAGGAATGAATGAAATGTCTTGATAGGGATAGCTTGAACAACAATTCATGGGTGAAAGGCCACTTTTACCCTTACAAAGGTTGGAAAGACAAAGGGGCAAGGGCACAAACCATAAAGCATAAGGTACACTTGATTGACTTAAGTGAATAGTCAAATTTTAGTCCCTCGACAATTAAATTTCAGGATTTTTAGAAATGGATTACCAAAGAAAGCTTGGGTTAATTCTTCAATTACTCCCAATTAGTATTTAGATTTACGGGGTGTCACATCCTCTCCCCCTAACAAGAAGCTTCGTCCCCGAAGTTTGGGCACGACGGATTTACCAAAAAGATAGCAACGAATCAAAGATGCGACAAGAGATCGCAAGGTATAAATAAACAAGGCTTCAAAGATCAAAAGTAGTGCAAGGTTTCAAAGTAACGGAGAAAACTTCTCAAGCAACACCACCACTAACATAACTTAAGGCCAACCATCATCCATCTACAGTAGTCCAAAACAACGAGCAAACTAAGCTCAAATTAGGAAAAGCAACTAAACAAACCACTTAAACAACAAGCTAACAACCAAAGCAAACAAGAGAGCACCTACTAAACAAACAACTAAACAAGCAACAACCAACAAGCCAGCAACCAAAACAAACAAGGAAAAAAACGAGCATACATCAAACTCCAGCTTAGGAGGAATCATCATCCGAATCCTCGGCATCCTCGGCACTACCTTGGCTAGAGCTAGCTTCCAGCACATCCAGCCTTTGATTCACGGTGACCATCTGAGCCTTCATGAAGGAAAAACCTTCTTCGATTATCCAATTTTTCTGTCGGAGGAGGGCCACCACACGTTCCTCGTGGGTCATGGCGTCATTCTCTTTCTTCGTCTTCACCTCTTTTCTTCTCAAGCTCTCCTCACTCTCAGGGTCACTTTCCTCAGCTTCCTCTTCTTCTTCTTCTCCTCCCTCTTCTTCTTCTTCATCTCCCTTAAACTCTGCCCTACCTGATTCAACTTCCCAACGGGAATTTCTAGCTGCTCAACCAAGGAACTCCTCTTGGCAAGGGGTTTCTTTGCTACTTCCTCCAGGGTGATGTATTCATCATTTTCCAACTTAACAGATTATAGCTCCGGAGGTTCATGGCGTCCAAGACCATTTTTCCCACAGGCTTGGGCGCATAGCCATCCACTTTCACCCCTTTCCTCAGGAAAATTCAACGCAAAACCATACCATTGAGCAGGTGTTTACGCTTACGGTCCCTACAGTAGTCCATGTGTTTCAACATCAAGGAGGGCAGATTGAAATTCACTTTATGCTTCAGGAAAAAGGCAAAGGTGCATTCCAACTTTCTCAACAGGCTACTTTTATTGTTGTTAGGCAACAAACAATCCGAAACAAGCATTACCAAAATCTTTTGCTCAGCTGAAAGCCATTTCCTCTCGGTCAAGGAAATTTTCACACCTCCCACCTTTGAGGTGATTTCCAACTTTCCTCCATCTTTAGTCACACTCATGTGACGATAGAACTCTTTCACCAAACTCAGGTAGGTCTCGGTTCTAATTGCAAGATACCCATCTACCATAAGCATTGCACTGGTGCAGTCCATTTTATGGTAAAACTATTACAGGCAGACAGCGAATGTAATTGCACAGCGTGCAAACAATCAAACGAAAGAATCACCACTCACGTGTGGCTGTTTATGCGTACAACTACTACAAAATTAAATTACCACTCATGGTGGCTCAATATGCATTTTAAAACTCATGAAATAGTGAACAGAAAATGCATTTTCTCTTGAATTTGCCAACTTGATTGATGCCACTATAGACGGTTAGAATGCTGTAACAAAATAATAACCCGCGTTGCCAAAATTTATAATCCATTCATATTTATTCCGTTTCACCATATTCATGGAGCACTTCAATATTCGTGTCAAAAAACATATCTGGCCATAACAAAACAGTTTATAAAACCAAATCTGGCCATAACGGAGTGACGGCGCAGCAACCCCCCCGGTGTGATCATATGGGGGAGACAGTAGGTCTGCTTTCTAATACGTTTTCTTTATTTTTTTTCCGTCCACACAGCTACACTATCTGTACCGCTAATGGAGACGAAACACACAACCCCCCTAACATCAGCCAAAACACACTTTCCCTTTCCTATGGTTGGGACGAAAAAAGTAGGAATCTTGGTGTGGGAACTTGCAAACCTAGAAGGTTCTCCTTTTTGCTTGAAGAATAAGGTAGGTTATTTTTAGACAGATGATAGAGTGTTTAGGACTTAGGCTTGAATGAGGAATGAATGAAATGTCTTGATAGGGATAGCTTGAACAACAATTCATGGGTGAAAGGCCACTTTTACCCTTACAAAGGTTGGAAAGACAAAGGGGCAAGGGCACAAACCATAAAGCATAAGGTACACTTGATTGACTTAAGTGAATAGTCAAATTTTAGTCCCTCGACAATTAAATTTCAGGATTTTTAGAAATGGATTACCAAAGAAAGCTTGGGTTAATTCTTCAATTACTCCCAATTAGTATTTAGATTTACGGGGTGTCACATCCTCTCCCCCTAACAAGAAGCTTCGTCCCCGAAGTTTGGGCACGACGGATTTACCAAAAAGATAGCAACGAATTAAAGATGCGACAAGAGATCGCAAGGTATAAATAAACAAGGCTTCAAAGATCAAAAGTAGTGCAAGGTTTCAAAGTAACGGAGAAAACTTCTCAAGCAACACCACCACTAACATAACTTAAGGCCAACCATCATCCATCTACAGTAGTCCAAAACAACGAGCAAACTAAGCTCAAATTAGGAAAAGCAACTAAACAAACCACTTAAACAACAAGCTAACACCAAAGCAAACAAGAGAGCACCTACTAAACAAACAACTAAACAAGCAACAACCAACAAGCCGGCAACCAAAACAAACAAGGAAAGAAACGAGCTTACCTCAAACTCCAACCTAGGAGGAATCATCATCTGAATCCTCGGCATCCTCGTCAGAAGCTTCCCCGGCTCTACCTTGGCTAGAGCTAGCTTCCAGCACATCCAGCATTTGATTCACGGTGACCAACTGAGCCTTCATGAAGGAAAAACCTTCTTCGATCATCCGATTTTGCTGTCGGGGGAAGGCCACCACACGTTCCTTATGGGTCATGGTGTCATTCTCTTTCTTCGTCCTCACCTCTTTTCTTCTCAAGCTCTCCTCACTGTCGAGGTCACTTTCCTCAACTTCCTCCTCTTCTTCTTCTTCTCCTCCCTCTTCTTCTTCTTCATCTCCCCTAAACTCTGCACTACCTGATTTAACTTCCCAACGGGAATCTCGAGCTGCAAAACCAAGGAACTCCTCTTGGCAAGGGGTTTCTTTGCTATTTCCTCCAGGGTGATGTATTCATCATTTTCTTACTGAAACAGATTGAAGCTCCGGAGGTTCACGGCATCCAAAACCATTTTTCCCACACGCTTGGGCACATAGCCATCCACTTTCACCCCTTTCCTCGCGAAAATTCAACACAAACCCATACCATAGGGCAGGCTTTTACGGTTATGGTCCCTTCAGACAAAAGGCAAAGGTGCATTCTAACTTTCTCAACAGGCTATTTTATTAATGTAAGGCAACAAACAATCTGAAACACGCATTACCAAAATCTTTTGCTCAGCAGAAAGCCATTTCCTTTCTGGCCTCGTGGCTTGGGTAAAACCACTTGTCCTGTGACACCCCGAAATCCAAATTCAATTAAGGGATTAATTGAGTAATTAATCCTATTTCAATTGGTGAATTAATTCCTAAAATCCTGAAAATTCAATACTTGGGGACTAGTAATGGACTAGTCAACCCCAAAGTCAAAGTTGTACCTTAACCATTGTAAGGAGTTCCATTGTTCCTTACATTTCCTTATGTTAGTAAGGGTATTCTTGACCTTTCACTTGATGTTAGTATTGTAACCTAACCTAGTAGACCACCTTCATTCTTTCCTTACACTTTCAAAAAAAATCTAGCTCCACCTTCTCTCTAAAAAGGTGGGTAGCTTTTCTTCCAAGCCAAGTTGGAGCCTTGCCAAAACTTCAGGAGTTGCTTCCAAGATTCAACATTTCATATATTTGGGCATCTAGGAGGGTAAGATCTAAGTTCATCTTGTGTTTTTGGTTTCATCTTAGGTGTCTTTTCATAAAGGTAGGATCTTTATGATCTTTTGGTATGTTCTTGAAGTGGGCTTGGAAGGTGAGCCTTGTGAGAAGCTTGTTGAGGTGTAAAGGGAAGTCTTTAGTCTTCAAGAGGTAACCCATGCTCTACAAAATCTATTTTGCTTACCTATGTGAATATTTCTTGGATTCTACATGTGATTTTGCTATGAAATGTGAGTGTTTATGCATTGTCTTGTGAAAATGCATATCTAGAGCTTGTGTTTAGGGTTCTTGTGCGCCATTGCTTGGCATTTCTTTTGATTCAAGTCATTTTGTTGCATTTGGTGAGATTTGGCATGTTTTTGACTTGAATTTGAGCTTGGACTTGAAAATCCCGGAAGGGATTTTTGGGCACAGGAGTGTACCCGCGGGCGGAACGGCGGGTAGGGGTCCAACCCGCCGCCCACCCGCGGGCGGAACCATGGGTAGGGGCCTACCTGTGGGCCTACCCACGGGGTACAATGTGGTGTTGTTGGGGGATTTGTTCCCCGTGATTCTTTTGACTCGGTATTTGGTCTTTTGACTTCCCGATGTTCTTTTGTGGAACTATTTGAGTGTCTTCTTGATGTTTCGTGTGTCTAGAACTATATGGTACGTATCCATGAAGGTTTTGGTGTCATGAATCGTGCTAAGTGTTCAACATTGTGTTTCGTTGAACCGTGATGAGTCTTGTGTGTTCTTCGGAACTACCTTTTGTTTACCCGTTTCATGAACATGCTAGTTTGGTGTCTAAATGCTAGCTGGTGTGTTGTTTGTACCTTCCGATTGGTTGATGATAACTTGTGTTATTCATCGTTGTTGTTGTTGGACTATGTTCCATTCCTTGATTGAGTATGCTTTCATAACTTCATTGTGATCCGTTGATTGATTCCGGTTGAGGTGTGATGTGTGTGTGGCTTTACCTGGATTGCACGATTAGTGGTTTGGGACACTAGTCACCAAGGTATTGCAGCGGTCCTCGTGGTGGCCGTGACGTGATTTTGGAGTTGTGACCTGTGTGTCAGGTTCACGTATTTCTTGGGCGGCGTGTGTCGCCGTGTGTGTGTACGGTACCCTCGTGTACTATGAAATTGGTGGTCTTGTTGGTGGTTTGTTGGTGGGGGACGACGGACCCAGGAGGGAAAAGGTTGGACTAAGAAGTACAGGGGTCTTGGAGGTAATGGTTAGAAGAAGAAACAAGGTTGGGGGTAGCCATTAGGTTGGAACCGGGCATAAGGAAGGCATATTAACTCGTGATGGGTGATGTCACGAGGGCTTGTGTAGCCGTTGTTGTGAGTTGTTATCTTGTGACGTGTGTAGTCACAAAAGCAAGTGTTGCCTTGGCATGTGTGCCATGGGTGAGTTTTATTCCTTTTCGTTGTGCATGTCGGGTTTTGATCTATTGTGTGATGATAGATCATGCCTTGAGATTTCTTGTGAGTCGTGTTGTTTTCTTTGTGGTCTTGGGATGTGCTCCCGTGTTCTTGTTGAGAGTGTTGAGTCTTATGTTGGCTATTAGTCTTGGTTTTATACTTATATACTTATGTATTCCGTTTCGAAAATGGCTTTACAACTTATAGCTTATCAATGTATGTTATTTCACATGTATTGGTGGGTTACCAGCATTATTCGCTAACCAGGCGTCGTCCCATGTTCTATTGTGTTCTTTTACGTATTGTCTAGGCGAGTGCGCGGTCAAGTAGTTGCTAGTTTAGCTTCGCCCTTATGTTTTGTGGCCTGTGTGCCAGCTTAGACGTAGACTTTGAGACAATGGGTTTAAATGTAAACATTGCAGATGTTGCCTATGCGTTCATCCTTTTGGTGAACGTGGCATAGCACCCCGTGTTCCAGATTTTATCTATCTATCTATCTTTCAGTCTTCCACTGTGTTTGTTGTTTAGTTCAGTTATCTGCATGTTTAAAGGCTTTTAAATAGCATGTTTTTAGGGGGTGTTACAGTTGGCATCAGGGAGCACGACTCCAGGACGCATGAGGAGCGTGTTGTCGCCTTGCTTCGTCAGTAGAACCGCATGATCGAGGAGGGCTTCGCCTACATGAAGACACAGTTCGTCGCCGTGCACCACAGGCTAGACCAGATTGAAGCCAGTTCGAGCCATAGAGGAGAAGATGATGAAGAATCCGAGGAGTCGGAGAGCGAGTCCTTCTAGAGTGAAGCTGGGCTATCTTGTTTGCCTTACCTTAGTAGTTGTATCTTATTAGTCGTTGTTGCCGTTTGTTGGTTGTTTGTCGTTGTTTTTGTGTTTACCTTGCTTGTGCCTTGCTGTTCGGTTAGCTTAGTACTAGTCGGTGCTTTGTGTTGGTTGTCTAGTTCTTAGTTGTTGGCTAGAAGTCGGTGTTTGTGTTGAAGTTCTTGTGAATTCTTTTGAGTTTTGACCAAAAGAGTTTGTTCTTGAACCTCTTGTCACAATGTTGTTTCCTATCACCGTTTGCTTTTAATTCGTCGTACCCAAGCTTCGGGGACGAGCCTTCTTTGAAGGGGGACACCCGGAAATCCAAATTCAATTAAGGGATTAATTGAGTAATTAATCCTATTTCAATTGGTGAATTAATTCCTAAAATCCTGTAAATTCAATACTTGGGGACTAGTAATTAACTAGTCAACCCCAAAGTCAAAGTTGTACCTTAAGCTTTGTAAGGAGTTCCCTTGTTCCTTACACTTCCTTATGTTAGTAAGGGTATTCTTGACCTTTCACTTGATGTTAGTATTGTAACCTAACCTAGTAGACCACCTTCATTCTTTCCTTACACTTTCTAAAAAAATCTAGCTCCACCTTCTCTCTAAAAAGGTGGGTAGCTTTTCTTCCAAGCCAAGTTGGAGCCTTGCCAAAACTTCAAGAGTTGATTCCAAGATTCAACCTTTCATCTATTTGGGCATCTAGGAGGGTAAGATCTAAGTTCATCTTGTTTTTTTGGTTTCATCTTAGGTGTCTTTTCTTGAAGGTAGGATCTTTATGATCTTTTGGTATGTTCTTGAAGTGGGTTTGGAAGGTGAGCCATGTGAGGAGCTTGTTGAGGTGTAAAGTGAAGTCTTTAGACTTCAAAAGGTAACCCATGCTCTACAAAATCTATTTTGCTTACCTATGTGAATATTTCTTGGATTCTACATGTGATTTTGCTATGGAATGTGAGTGTTTATTCATTGTCTTGTGAAAATGCATATCTAGAGCTTGTGTTTAGAGTTCTTGTGTGCCATTGCTTGGCATTTCCTTTGATTCAAGTCATTTTGTTGTATTTGGTGAGATTTGGCATGTTTTGGACTTGAATTTGAGCTTGGAGTTGAAAATCCCCGAAGGGATTATTTGGGCACAGGAGTGTACCCGCGGGCGGAACGGCGGGTAGGGGTCCAACCCGCCGCCCACCCGTGGGGTACATGTTTCAGGTGTCCTGTACCCGCGGGCGGAACCACGGGTAGGGGCCTACCCGTGGGCCTACCGCGGGGTACAATGTGGTGTTGTTGGGGGATTTGTTCCCCGTGATTCTTTTGACTCGGTATTTGGTCTTTTGACTTCCCGATGTTCTTTTGTGGAACTATTTGAGTGTCTTCTTGATGTTTCGTATGTCTAGAACTATATGGTAGGTATCTATGTAGGTTTTGATGTCGTGAATCGTGCTAAGTGTTAAACATTGTGTTTCGTTGAACAGTGATGAGTCTTGTTTGTTCTTCGGAACTACCATTGGTTTACCCGTTTGATGAGCATGCTAGATTGGTGTCTAAATGCTAGCGTGTGTGATGTTTGTACCTTCCGATTGGTTGATGATAACTTGTGTTATTCATCGTTGTTGTTGTTGGACTGTGTTCCATTGCTTGATTGAGTATGGTTTAATATCTTCATTGTGATCCATTGATTGATTCCTGTTGAGGTGTGATGTGTGTGTGGCTTTACCTGGATTGCACGATTAGTGGTATGGGACACTAGTCACCAAGGTATTGCAGCAGTCCTCGTGGTGGCTGTGACGTGATTATGGAGTTGTGACCTGTGTGTCAGGTTCACGTATTTCTTGGGTGGCGTGTGTCGCCGTGTGTGTGTATGGTACCCTCGTGTACTATGAAATTGGTGGTCTTGTTGGTGGTTTGTTGGTGGGGGACGACGGTCCAGGAGGGAAAAGGTTGGACTAAGAAGTACATGGGTCCTGGAGGTAATGGTTGGAAGAAGAAACAAGGTTGGGGGTAGCCATAAGGTTGGAACCGGGCATAAGGAAGGCATATCAACTCGTGATGGGTGATGTAACGAGGGCTTGTGTAGCCGTTGTTGTGAGTTCTTCTCTTGTGACCTGTGTAGTCACAAAGGCAAGTGTTGCCTTGGCATGTGTGCCGTGGGTGAGTTTTATTCCTTTGCGTTGTGCATGTTGGGTTTTAATCTATTGTGTGATGATAGATCATGCCTTGAGATTTCTTGTGAGTCGTGTTGTTCTTTGTGGTCTTGGGATGTGTTCCCGTGTTCTTATTGAGAGTGTTGAGTCTTATGTTGGCTATTACTCTTTGTTTTGTACTTATATACTTATGTAATCCGTTTCGAAAATGGTTTTACAACTTATGGCTTATCTATGTATGTTATTTCACATGTATTGGTGGGTTACCAGCATTATTCGCTGACCAGGCGTCGTTCCATGTTCTATTGTGTTCTTTCAGGTAATGTCTAGGCGAGTGCGCGGTCAAGTACTTGCTAGTTTAGCTTCGCCCTTATGTTTTGTGGCCTGTGTGACAGCTTAGACGTAGACTTTGAGACAATGGGTTTAGATGTAAACATTGCAGATGTTGCCTATGCGTTCATCCTTTTGGTGAACGTGGCATAGCACCCCGTGTTCCAGATTTTATCTATCTATCTATCTTTCAGTCTTCCAATGTGTTTGTTGTTTAGTTCAGTTATCTGCATGTTTAAAGGCTTTTAAATAGCATGTTTTTAGGGGGTGTTACATGTCCTATCTAACAAAAAGGTCAAATAATTCTGATAGCCCATGCTACTTGTCTCAATCCAAGAATCACCACTGTATTTTGAGACCCCGGTGGTCGTCAAACTCAAGAGCTGAGCCAACCGTTTCTCGGTCAAGGAAATTTTCACACCTCCCACCTTTGAGGTGATTTCAAACTTTCCTCCCTCTTTAGTCACACTCATGTGACGATAGAACTCTTTCACCAAACTTGGGTAGGTCTCGATTCTAATTGCAAGATACCCATCAAACAAACCTTGATAATTCAACAATTTGCAAAACCGCGGGGTTGTGTATATAAAGCCTCTACCATAAGCACTGCACTGGTGCAGTCCATTTTATGCTAAAACTATTGCAGGCGGACAGCGAATGTAATTGCACAGTGTGCAAACAATCAAACGAAAGAATCACCACTCACGTGTGGCTGTTTATGCGTACAACTACTACAAAATTAAATTACCACTCATGGTGGCTCAATATGCATTTTAAAACACATGAAATAGTGAACATAAAATGCATTTTGTCTTGAATTTGCAAACTTGATTGATGCCACTACAGACGGATAGAATGCTGTAAAAAAATAATAACCCGCGTTGCCAAAATTTATAATCCATTCATATTTATTCCGTTTCACCACATTCATGGAGCACTTCAATATTCGTGTCAAAAAACATATCTGGCCATAACAAAACAGTTTATAAAACCAAATCTGGCCATAACGGAGTGACGCCGCAGCAACCCCCCCGGTGTGATCGTATGGGGGAGACAGCAGGTCCGCTTCCTAATACGTTTTCTTTATTTTTTTCCGTCCACACAGCTACACTGACTGTACCGCCAATGGAAACGAAACACACAACCCCCAATCCCCAACCCCCCTAACCACAGCCAAATTACAAATTGTCCCCCCTCCCCCCCTGTGACACCCCGAAATCCAAATTCGATTAAGGGATTAATTAAATATTTAATCCTATTTCAATTAGTAATTTAATTCCTAAAATCCTGAAAATTCAATAGTCGGGGACCAGTAATTGACTAGTCAACCCCAAATTCAAGGTTGTACCTTAAGCTTTGTAAGGAGTTCCCTTATTCCTTACACCTCTTCATGTTAGTAAGGGTATTCTTGACTTTTCACCTTGTGTTAGTATTGTAAGCTAACCTAGTAGAACACCCTCATTTCTCTCCTTACACTTTCCAAATTCTAGCTTCACCTTCTCTCTAAAAAGGTAGATAGCTTTTCTTCCAAGCCAAGTTGAAGCTTTGTCAAAACTTCAAGAGTTGTCTCCAAGATTCTACCTTTCATACATTTGGGCATCTAGGAGGGTAAGATCCATGTTCATCTTGTGTTTTTAGTGTTTTCTAAGGTGTCTTTTCTTAAAGATAGAATCTTTATGATCTTTTGGTGTGTTCCTGAAGTGGGTTTGGAAGGTGAGCTTCGTTAGGAGCTGGATGAGATGTTAAGAGAAGGTTTTTATCTTCAAGAGGTAACACATGCTCTACAAAATCTATTTTGCTTACCTATATGATGATTTCTTAGATTCAACATATGATTTTGCTATGAAATATGAGTGTTTACGCATTGTCTTGTGAAAATGCATATCTAGAGCTTGAGTTTAGGGTTCTTGTGTGCCATTGCTTGGTTATTCCTTTGATTCAAGTCATTCTGTTGTGTTTAGTGAGATTTGGCATGTTTTGGACTTGAATTTGAGCTTGAGTTGAAAATCCCCGAATGGATTATATGGTATAGGGTTACATACTCGCGGGTGGAACGGCGGGTAGGGGTCCACCCGTCGCCCACCCACGGGGTGCAAGAGCCTCGTGGGTATGTACCCGCGGGCGGTACCGCGGGTAGGGGCCTACCCGCGGGGTACAATGTATGGTTGTGTGGGGATTTGTTCCACGTGATTCTTTTGACTCGGTGTTTGGTCTTTTGACTTCCCGATGTTCTTTTGTGGAACTATTTGAGTGTCTTCTTGTTGTTTCGTATGTCTAGAACTATATGGCAGGATTCCATGTAGGTTTTGGTGTCTTGAATCCTGCTAAGTGTTCAACATTGTGAGTCGTTGAACCGGGATGAGTCTTGTGTATTTTTCGGAACTACGTTTGGTTTACCCGTTTGATAAGCATGCTAGTTCGGTGTTTAAATACTAGCATGTGTGCTGTTTATACCTTCCTATTGTTGATGATAACTTGTGTTATTCATCGTTGTTGTTGGACTGTGATCCATTCCTTGATTGAGTATGGTTTCATATCTTCGTTGTGATCCGTTTATTGATTCCTGTTGAGGTGTGATGTGTGTGTGGCTTTACCTGGATTGCACGATTAGTGGTATGGGACACAAGTCACCAAGGTATTGCAGTGGTCCTCGTGGTGGCCATGACGTGATTATGAAGTTGTGACCTGTGTGTCAGGTTCACGTATTTCTTGGGAGGCATGTGTTGCCAAGGCATGTTTTGCCGTGTGTGTGATTGGTACCCTCGTGTACTATGAAATCGGTGGTTTTGTTGGCGGTTTGTCGGCGGATGGGGACGACGGTCCTCGGAGGGAAAAGGTTGGACTTGGTTGTACAAGGGTCCTGGAGGTAAAGGTTGGAACTAGATATAATGTTGGGGGTAGCCATAAGGTTGGAACCGGGCATAAGGAAGGCATATCAACTCGTGATGGGTGATGTCACGAGGGCTTGTGTAGCCGTTGTTGTGAGTTCTCTTCTTGTGACGTGTGTAATCACAAATGCATGTGTTGCAGTTTGGTGTGTCCTTATTCCTTTGAATTATGCATATCGGGTATTAATCTATTGTGTGATGATATATCATACCTTGAGACTTCTTGTGAGTCGTTGTTGTTCTTTGTAGTCTTGGGATGTGTTCCCATGTTCTTGTTGAGAGTGTTTGAGTCTTGTGTTGACTATTACTCTTGGTTTTGAACTTATATATATGTATTCCGTTTCGAAAATGGCTTTACAATCTTATATCTTATCTATGTATGATATTTCACATGTATTGGTGGGTTACCAGCATTATTCGCTGACCAGACGTTGTCCCATGTTTTATATGCTTCTTTCAGGTGATGCTTAGACGAGTGCACGGTTTAGTGCCAAGTAGAGTAGCTCCTCCCTTATGTTTTCTGGCCTGTGAGCCAATTTAGACTTAGTACTTTATGATTATTGGTTTGAGATTTTGAACAATGCAGATGTTAGCATGTGCGTTCACCCTTGGGTGAGCGTGGCATAGCACCCCTATACTTCTAGTTTATATATTTCCTCTTTTAGTCTTCCGCTGTGTTTGATGTTTTGGTTTAGATATCTGCATGTTTAAGGCTTTAAATAGCATGGAATTTAGGGGTGTTACTGTTGGTATCAGAGCCAGGTTTGAGACTAGGAGGGTTAAGTCTAGACTTTCTAAGTGGCTAAGTGTGGTTTGAGACCTTAAAGTGACCTTAAGAATCTAAGTGTTAGGCTTAGGACTCTAGGTTGCACGGTGAGCTGAGTGTTGCTTTCAGTTATTTGCTTGCTTGTTGTCTTTTTGGTAACCGTGTTGTTGTTGTAGAAGTTTGCGATGTCTCCTCGTTGGCGTATCGTGTCGTTTGAAGAAGTGTGTGATGCTGCCAAGAGACCCAGAACAACATGAGTTCGTGACGCTCCTAGTATAGTCGAGCATTGGATTCGAAGTGGTACGTCCACTCGAGTAAGCCCCAGCGCAGCTACCTTGCCATCGTTCCGTGATCCAAGAAGAAGTGGTGGGTTGGGGGCTCAGAGTTTGTCAGAAGAGTTAACCCAAGAGAAGACCCTCATCCTAAGCGAGGGTCGGGCAGGAGACAGTGATGTAGTGATCGAAACGTTTTTGGTGCATGCCGTTCCAGCAGTAATCTTGTTCGATTCCAGGGCGTCCAACTTGTTCATATCCCCGGAACTCGTGAAGAAGTTGTACCTAACCGAAAGTGTCAGGGTGAAGCTAAGTGTCAAGGTGGCATCGGGGGAAGTTAAGGCTTGTGATCACCTCTTCAAAGACGTTAAGATTACCATCGGCGGAGAAGAGTTTTCTAGTAATCTAATACAGTTTGGCCTGGACGGAGTTGATGTGGTCTTGGGTATGGACTGGCTAGGACGGTCCAGAGCCCAGATCTTGTGTGGTGAACAGAAGGTGGTTTTGAGAGGACCAGGTGGAAAGAGGGTGTCGTATCGAGGATCAACAGAAGAACCAGGAATCAAGTTAGTGTCTATGATGAAGATGAAAAAGTACGTGGAGAAGGGCCACAAGATCTTCTTGTGCTCCGTTGAAAACCTGGAGGCCAAAAGAGATGTAGCTCAGACCATACCTGTTGTATGTGAATTCCTTGATGTCTTCCCCGAGGAGATTCTGGGAATGCCTCCTCCAAGAGAAGTTGAATTCTCAGTGGACCTTATACCCGGTACAGCGCCTATATCCAAAGCTCCCTATCGTTTAGCGCCTAAGGAGATGCAGGAGTTGAAGACTCAGTTGCAAGAGCTGCTAGACAAAGGCTACATCCGGCCGAGTACATCACCGTGGGGAGCACCAGTGTTGTTTGTGAAGAAGAAAGATGGATGCATGAGGTTGTGCATCGACTACCGCGAGTTGAATCAAGTCACAATCAAAAACAAGTATCCCCTGCCGCGGATAGACGACTTGTTTGATCAGCTCCGAGGTGCCGGGGTGTTCTCCAAGATTGATTTGAGATCAGGTTACCACCAGTTGAAAGTGGTAGATCAGGATATACCTAAGACGGCGTTCCGAACACGCTACGGCCACTACGAGTTCACGGTAATGCCGTTCGGGTTAACCAACGCACCAGCAGTGTTCATGGATCTAATGAATCGTGTATTCAAACCTCACCTCGACGACTTCGTGATCGTGTTCATAGACGACATCCTTGTGTATTCTCAGGATAAAGAAGAGCATGTGGGACATCTTCGGACAGAACTGTAGATTCTGAGAGAAAAGCAGTTGTACGCCAAACTTTCGAAATGTGAGTTTTGGAAAGATAGTGTAGCATTCTTGGGCCATGTGATAGACTGCAGAGGTATATCGGTGGATCCAGATAAGATTCGGGTGGTGAAAGAATGGATCGTGCCAACAACCGTGGCGGAAGTAAGAAGCTTCTTGGGTTTAGCGGGTTATTATCAAAGGTTTGTGTTGGACTTCGCTAAGGTGGCTCAACCGTTGACAAAGCTGTTGAAGAAGGATATGCCCTTCCAATGGAATTAAGCTTGCGATTTAGCGTTTCGGGAGTTGAAAGAGAGGCTCACGACCGCACCAGTGCTAATCCTACCATCCGGAACAGAGGGGTTTGAGGTATACAGTGATGCATCTAAGAAGGGATTAGGTTGTGTGTTGATGCAAAATGGGAGAGTGATAGCTTATGCATCGTGACAGCTTAAAGTACATGAAGAGAACTACCCCACGCATGATTTGTAATTGGCAGCCGTAGTTTCCGCCTTGAAGAATTGGAGGCATTATCTGTATGGCGTGCGTTGCAAGATCTTTACGGACCATAAGAGTCTCAAGTATATCTTTACCTAGAAGGATCTCATTATGCGTCAGAGATGGTGGTTGGAAATCATTAAAGACTATGAGTTGGATATCCAATATCACGAAGGAAAGGCAAATGTTGTGACGGACGCTATGAGTAGGAAGACCAAACATGCCGTTAGTTCCATTTGGGTAGTGGCTGACAAGCTTTGCAAGGAATTTCAAAGGATGAACTTAGAAGTGGTGGAACAAGGTGAAGTTGAGTCGGAGACCCGTCTTTTCAACCTAAGAGTCATACCTACGCTTTTAGAAGAGATCAAAGCGGAACAATGGAAGGATGTTAGCTTGATGAAGGCAAGAGATGATCTGGAACAAGGAAGGGGGGACCGTTTGAGTTGTCCACGGACGGAGAGTTGAGGTACGCAGGCCGTCTGTGTGTACCCACATCTTGTGACCGGTTGAAGCGTCAGATTTTGGAAGAAGGCCATAATACACCCTATTCTGTACATCCGAGAGGCTATAAATTGTATAAAGACGTGAAGAAGCTTTTCTGGTGGCCTAACATGAAGAAGGAGGTGGCGGAGTTTGTGGGCAGATGTTTGACTTGTCAGAAGGTGAAAGCGGAGCGTTGCGGGGTCAAAGGCTGAGCACAGCCATTGGAGGTTCCACAAGGAAAATGGAACTCCATATCTATGGACTTCGTGGGAGGTTTGCCGGCAACCCGTTCCGTAAGGATAAAATCTGGGTAATAGTTGATCGCTTAACCAAAACCGCTCGCCTCATCGCGATGAAAGAAACATGGATAATGACGCAGTTGGCCCAAGCCTATATTAGTCAGGTAGTAAAGTATCATGGAGTGCCAAAAGATATAGTCTCCGATCGGGATCCAAGGTTCTTGTCACAGTTTTGGAAGTCCTTGCAAACAGCTTTAGGGACCAAACTAAATCTCAGTACCGCCTTCCATCCGGCCACAGACGGACAAACAAAGAGGACTATTCAGACTATCAAGGATATGTTGAGGGCATGCATGCTGGATTTTCAAGGATTATGGGAGGATCACCTGGACTTAATAGAGTTCTCCTATAACAACAGTTATCACTCGAGTATACGCATGGCTCCTTATGAAGCTCTTTATGGTCAAAGATGTCGCAGTCTGTTGTGTTGGGAGAATAAGGCCAATCCGGTAGTATTGGGACTGCAGTTCTTGCTTGACACCGCAGAAAAGGTTAAACAGATTCAAAGTAGGATGAAAGCGGCACAAGATCGTCAAAAGTCCTACGCGGACCGAGCAAGGAGGCAAGTAGAGTTCGCTGTGGGGGATAAAGTCTGGCTAAGAGTATCGCCCACTCGGGGAGTGATGAGGTTTGGAAGGAAGGGCAAGCTAAGCCCCCAATTCATAGGACCTTATGAGATACTTGGGAGGGTTGGGAACCTAGCCTATCGGTTGGCTCTACCTATGGAGTTGGAGCGAGTCCATAATGTCTTCCATGTATCTCAGCTTAAGAAGTATGTCCACGACCCGACACATCTTCTTCCACCGGAAGTGATCCCTTTGGACGATGATATGTCTTATGAAGAAAGGACACTTAAAATCTTGGATTTTAAGAACCGGGATACGCGTAGGAAGTCGGTGAAGATGGTGAAGGTTTGGTGGTCACATCATGGAGTAGAAGAAGTTACTTGGGAATTGGAATCGACCATGACGGAGCGTTACCTAGAGTTGTTCTCGACAGGTACCTTGTCCTATCGTTTGGTAGTTGCTTGTTGTTTGCTTCGTGTGCCTGTTCTTGCTTGCATGTTTTGTTGTGTAGTTAGTTTGTAGTTGGTGTTTTGAGTTAGTTGTCTTGTTCCTCGTTCTTGGTTAGAAGTTGGTGTTTGTGTTGGGACTAGAGTTCGTTATGCTCGATATATCCATTTGATTAAACTCTTGCCAATCCTTGTTTTGAATTCTTTCTTGCCTTGAATTTTTGTGGAATCTTTTGGGTTTTGACCAAAAGAAATTGTTCTTGACACTCTTGTCACATTGATGTTCCTTTTTATCGTTTGTTCTAATTCGTCGTACCCAAGCTTCGGGGACGAAGCTTCTTTGAAGGGGGAGAGAATGTGACACCCCGAAATCCAAATTCGATTAAGGGATTAATTAAATAATTAATTCTATTTCAATAGGTAATTTAATTTCAAAAATCCTGAAAATTCAATAGTCGGGAACTAGTAATTGACTAGTCAACCCCAAAGTCAAGGTTGTACCTTAAGCTTTGTAAGGAGTTCCCTTGTTCCTTACACATCTTCATGTTAGTAAGGGTATTCTTGACTTTTCACCTTGTGTTAGTATTGTAAGCTAACCTCGTAGAACACCCTCATTTCTCTCCTTACACTTTCCCAATTCTAGCTCCACCTTCTCTCTAAAAAGGTAGATAGCTTTTCTTCAAAACCAATTTGAAGCTTTGTAAAAACTTCAAGAGTTGTCTCCAAGATTCTACCTTTCATACATTTGGGCATCTAGGAGGGTAAGATCCATGTTCATCTTGTGTTTTTAGTGTTTTCTAATGTGTCTTTTCTTAAAGATAGAATCTTTATGATCTTTTGGTGTATTCTTGAAGTGGGTTTGGAAGGTGAGCTTTGTAAGGAGCTTGGTGAGGTGTTAAGAGAAGGTTTTTGTATTCAAGAGGTAACCCATGCTCTACAAAATCTATTTTGCTTACCTATATGATGATTTCATGGATTCTACATATGATTTTGGTATGAAATGTGAGTGTTTATGCATTGTCTTGTAAAAATGCATATCTAGAGCTTGTGTTTAGGGTTCTTGTGTGTCATTGCATGCCTATTCCTTTGTTTCAAGTCATTTTGTTGTATTTGGTGAGATTTGGCATGTTTTGGACATGAATTTGAGCTTGAAGTTGAAAATCCCCGAAGGGATTATTTGGTACAGGGTTACGTACCCGCGGCGGAAAGGCGGGTAGGGGTCCACTCGTCGCCCACCTGCGGGGTACAAGAGCCTCGTGGGTATGTACCCGCAGGAGGAACCGCAGGTAAGGGCCTACCCGTAGGTCCACCCGCGGGGTACAATGTATGGTTGTGTGGGGATTTGTTCCACGTGATTCTATTGACTCGGTATTTGGTCTTTTGACTTCCAGATGTTCTTTTGTGGAACTATTTGAGTGTCTTCTTGATTTTTCGTATGTCTAGAACTATATGGTAGGATTCCATGTAGGTTTTGGTGTCTTGAATCGTGCTAAATGTTCAACATTGTGATTCGTTGAACCGTGATGAGTCTTGTGTGTTCTTCGGAACTACGTTTGGTTTACCCGTTTGATAAGCATGCTAGTTCGGTGTTTAAATACTAGAATGTGTGTTGTTTGTACCTTCCTATTGTTGATGATAACTTGGGTTATTCATCATTGTTGTTGGACTGTGATCCATTCCTTGATTGAGTATGATTTCATATCTTCGTTGTGATCGGTTGATTGATTCCTGTTGAGATGTGATGTGTGTGTGGCTTTACCTGGGTTGCACTGTAACACCCCGTGTTACGACACCTAAAACAAATTAATCCTTTAATCAATTACCCAAAAGAAAGAATTAAATTACAGGAACTAATTAGGAAAAAAGCCTACCATAGTCTGTGGGCCCCCATCTCTAAACCCAACCCCTAGTCCTAAAAGGATTAGATCCTAAATAAGACCCTTAGATATATAAATAGGGAACCTAGAGGGCACCTAGAACCGCCCACAAGAATAACGCCCCACCACCCCAAAAGAGCTCCAAGAATCCCCTTAGAAGAAATCAAGAAAGCAAGAAAGCTTAAAGATAGACCCTTCATAGCCAAGGAATTAATTAAGGGTAAGAGGTAACCCATGTTTCAACAAAACCTATTATCATAGCTATAATTCCTCTCTTAGGGTTTCCCCATATTATTGTGTATTGACGATTTGTGATATTATTATTGATGATTGATGGGATGATTCCTTGGGTGATCTTGGTGATGAAAGGTTCTTGATGATTATGGTGTTCTTAATGATTATATGACGTTCTTCATGATTATATGATGTTCTTGATGATTGTAGGATGTTCTTGATGTTTATGTGATATTCTTACCGAATCTTGATATTAGAAGATGAATTGTGTCCTTGTTGATTTAAAAATGATTAGAACCCTAGGTTGTATCGTATGGAATTATTCTTGGTATATTGGGTGGGAATTCGCATGATTGGGTGTTAATTATGTTTAGAAAAGCATGATAGGTTATGTGCCGTATGTTTCTTGATTTTGATCCGTTAATTGTCTACGTGTGTTATCAATTGCATTTGAAAGTGTCTAAGCATGGTTTCAGGTTCCACAAAGGTTCCCGGGGCATTTTTGTGATGAAAGAGTCAGTGGGGGGTAGGTGGGGGTAGGGGACCCGCCACCTACCCGCGGCCTTCTTGGGCAACGCCGGCAGCGGGCAGCCGGTGAGCCGGCAGTTGCCCGCCGGGCACCCGCTACCCGGATCAGCTGCCGCCGGCGGGCAGCCGACGGGTGATCCCTCACCCACCGGCTACCCGCTGGTTTGAATCCCACTTTGGGATTTTGGCTTCCCCGTTTGATGTTTCCCCGACCCCCGTGGTGTCCCAACGGACTCCGTCTATCGTGCCTATGTCTAGTTTGATATTTCGAGTACCGTTCGTAGGTTGTATGAGTCTTATATATTGCATGCTTGTTGAATTGGAATCCCGTAGACCTAGGTGAAAGAAGTATGAACCCCTTAGGAGTATTCTTAGTATGTGAAGGATCACGCATAGGTTTTGTTATACGTTTTCTCCCCCTTCCCAATGTGATAATGTGGGTTGCATGTGCTTGCTATGTGTTATGTGTGCATGATACCCCAATCCGGTTGCGATCTGATTGGTTATTCCTGAGCTGCGGTTCAGAAGCTGGCTGCGGTCAGATTTACACTCTTGGGCTGCGGTCCACCGTTTGGTTGCGATCAAACGTTTCTGCATGAGCTGCGGTTCATACTTTCCTGGCTGCGGTCAGATGACATACTCTTGGGCTGCGGTCCACTATTTGGTTGCGATCAAACTATGATGAGCTGCGGTTCATCGGTCGGTTGCGATCGACCCCTCCGTGTTGCGATACGGGGCAGGGTGCTTGTAACACCCCGTGTAACGACCCCTAAGATCAATTAAATCATTTAATCAATTACCCCAATAGAAAGAATTAAATCACAATAATTAAATTAGGAAAGGCCCACCATAGTCCACGGGCCCTTATCCCTAAACCCAATTCTTAGTCCCAAAAGAAATAGAATTAGCAAGCCTATATTATTAGTTCCTAACTAGGACTCCTAAATATATAAATAGGGGACTTAAGAGGCACCTAGAAACCCCCCCACCACCCCAAAGAGCTCCAAGAATCCCCTTAGAAGAAATCAAGAAAGCTTAAAGAAAGATCCTTCATAGCCAAGGAATTAATTAAGGCTAAGAGGTAACCCATGTCTCAACAAAACCTATTTTCATAGTTATGATCCCCCCTTAGGATCCCCCATATTATTGTATGTTGATGATTCGTTATATTGGTATTTGGTGTTATGATTCCATTGATATTCTTGATGATCTTGACGATGATGGGTTCTTGATAATTATGGCGTTCTTGATGGTCATATGACGTTCTTGATAATTACAGGGTGTTCTTGATGTTCTTAGTGTTTATATGAGGTTCTTGATAGTTATATGATATTCCTACCGAATCTTGATTTGGGAAGATGGATTGTGTTCTTGTTGATTAAAAATAATTAGAACCCTAGGTTATATCGTGGAATTCGTATGGTATTCTTCTTGGTACATTGGGTGGGAATTCGCATGATTGGGTGTTTATTATGTTTAAAGCGCGCTCCAGTGACTTAATCTTCTGTGCCTGAAAGCCAAATATATCTGTTCAGCGAGAGATGCTGGTAACCCACTCCAACGCGTTGAAATACAATACATATAGAGATATATATAGATATACGAAAACCATTTTGAGCATGAAGATATATCCTACGAACTCTAGCTTTAAAATCAGGAATGACTCGACAGGTAAGGCCAGACACAAGCAACAGTAATAACGAGCATATGCAGTTCACAACAGATAAGGCAGATAGGGCAACGCATAAGCAATAACCACAACCCAACGTAAACAGTCCCCAACATAAAACCCGTAGTCACAACCTTCAAGACACTCATTAATCACAACTCATCCACATCACAACACATAACACACTTTGTTGGCGCCACAGGACCAATCGCATGCCCATACATGAGGGTCAGCGCATATAGCTCTGACACGGCCCCGCAGTACCCTGCCCCGTATCGCAACACGGATGGGTCGATCGCAACCGACCGATGAACCGCAGCTCATCATAGTGTTTGATCGCAACCAAACAGTGGACCGCAGCCCAAGAGAATGTCATCTGACCGCAGCCAGGAAAAAGGACGAACCGCAGCTCGTATAAAAACGTTTGATCGCAACCAAACGGTGGACCGCAGCCCAAGAGTATCAATCTGACCGCAGCCAGCTTCTGAACCGCAGCTCGGGATAACCAATCCGATCGCAACCGAATTGGGGTAACACACACACATAACACATAGCAAGCACATACAACCCACATTACACATTAGGAAGGGGGAGAAAGCGCATAACAAAACCTATGCGTGATCCTTCACATACTAAGAATAGTCCTAAGGGGTTCATACTTCTACCACCTAGGTCAACGGGAAACCAATTCAACTAGCATGCAATATAATAGACTCGTAAACCTACGATCGGCACCCGAAATATCAAACTAGACATAGGCACGATGAACGGAGTCCATTGGGACACCACGGGGATCGGGGGAACATCAAACGGGGAAGCCGGGAACCCAAGATGGGGGAATTTCCAGCGGGTAGCCGGTGGGTGGGGGGCCACCCGCCGGCTGCCCGCCGGAATTACTATTCCGGGCAGCGGGTCGCCGACGGGCAGCTGCCCGCCCGCCGGCTACCCGCTGCCGGGAGGTGTTTCTCGGCCGTGGGTAGGTGGCGGGTCCCCTACCCCCCACCTACCCCCCACTGACTCTTTTCATCACTTATACGCCCCGGGAACCGTTGTGGAACCCGAAACCATGCTTAGACACTTTACAACGCAATTAACGACAACACGTAGACAATTAACGGATCAAATACGAGAAACGAACGGCACATAACCTATCATGCTTTTCTAAACATAATCAACACCCAAACATGCGATTTCCCCACTCGATAATCCAAGAATAATATCATACGACACAACCTAGGGTTCTAATCACTTTTACATCAACAAGGATACGATTCGTCTTCTAATTGCAAGATTCGGTAAGAATAACACATAAACATCAAGAGCATCACACAATTATCAAGAACAATACCTAATCATCAAGAATTCCATATAATCATCAAGAACACCATAATTATCAAGAATCTCCCAATATCAAGATTACCAAGATCCATCATGGGATCATCACATCAAGCATCAATAATAATCATCAGATCTCGCCATTCACAGTAATATGGGGGGAAACCCTAAGGGGGAATCATAGCTATGAAAATAGGTTTTGTTGAGACATGGGTTACCTCTTAGCCGTAATTAATTCCTTGGCTATGAAGGATCTTTCTTTAAGCTTTCTTGATTTCTTGATTTCTCCTAAGGGGATTCTTGGAACTCTTTGGGTGGTGAGAGATTATTGTGGTGGGGATTCTAGGTGCCTCCTAAGTTCCCTATTTATATATTTAAGACTCCTAGTTAGGGCCTGAATGGTATGGGTTTACTAATTCTATTCCTTATAGGGCTAGGGCTTGTTTTAGGGATAAGGGTCCATGGTCCGTAGTGGACCATATTAATTAAAGAGGATCCTAATCATAATCTGAATAGTAAAAGGCCTACTTCCTTTATTCCTAACAGGCTTAAGATTCTTATTCGGGCAAGGGTCCACGGTTCATGGTGAACCTTACTAATTAATTAAAGGTAAACCTAACATAATTAAATCATATTTAATTATTATTAACGGGATTAATTAAATAATTAATCCAGGATTGAAGGCCATAACACGGGGTGTTACACTCTAGCCCAGGTGTGGCATAGCACCCCGAACGCTTGTATTTATATCTTGGGATTTAATAAGATTCTACCATTATTATAAGTTTTAAATGTCTTGAAAATCTGGGGTGTTACATGCCGTTTGTTTCTTGATTTTTATCCGTTAATTGTCTACGTGGGTTATCAATTGCGTTTGAAAGTGTCTAAGCTTGGTTCCGGGTTCCACGAAGGTTCCCGGGGCGTTTTGTGATGAAAAGAGTCAGTGGGGGGTAGGTGGGGGTAGGGGACCCGCTACCTACCCGCGGCCTATTTGGGCATCGTCGGCAGCGGGCAGCTGCCCGCCGGGCACCCGCTGCCCGGAACAGTTGCCGCCGGCGGGTGAACCCTCACCCACCGGCTACCCGCTGGTTTACTCCCTACCTCGGGATTTCGGCTTCCCCGTTTGATGTTCCCCCGACCCCCATGGTGTCCCAACGGACTCCGTCTATCGCGCCTATGTCTAGTTTGATATTTCGGGTATCGTTCGTAGGTTGTATGAGTCTT
Source organism: Ipomoea nil (assembly GCF_001879475.1). Taxonomy (NCBI): domain Eukaryota; kingdom Viridiplantae; phylum Streptophyta; class Magnoliopsida; order Solanales; family Convolvulaceae; genus Ipomoea; species Ipomoea nil. Next base: position 26,874 of record NW_017616755.1, on the reverse strand, counting down.
ATACATTGCATGCTAGTTGAATTGGCATCCCGTTGACCTAGGTATAAGAAGTGTGAACCCCTTAGGAGTATTCCTAGTTGTGGATGACCACGCATAGGTTTCGTTATACGTTTTCCCCCTCCCCAATGTGTTAATATGGGATGCATGTGCTTGCTATGTGTTATATGTGCATGTTACCCCGATTTGGTTGAGACGAATCGGGCTATACGGGCAGTCGGATGGGCTGAGAACCATGCCGGCTGTTAACCAGGCTGGTAAAGACCGGTCAGGTATATAAATATTATATAGGACTAAGTTCCACTATACGGGCAGTCGGATGGGCTGAGAACCATACCGGCTGTTAACCAGGCTGGTAAAGACCGGTCAGGTATATAAATATTATATAGGACAAAGGTCCACTATACGGGCAGTTGAATGGGTTGAGAACCATCCCAACTGTTAACCAGGCTGGTAAAAACCGGTCAGGTATATAAATATTATATAGAACTGCGGTTCATCAGTCGGTTGTGATCGACTCCTCCGTAATGTGAGACGGGGCAGGGTGCTGCGGGGCCGTGTCAGAGCTATATGCGCTGACCCTCATGTATGGGCATGCGATTGTGTAACACCCCGTGTTACGGACCCTAAAACCAACTGATTAATTAATTAATTAGTTAATAACCCAGGAGAAAGAATAAATCATGATGGTTAATTAGGGAAAAAGGCCACCATAGTCCATGGGCCCAATTATATAAACCCAACCCCTAAACCCAATAGGAATAAACTCTAAATAAACCCTTGGATCTATAAATAGGGAACTTAGGGAGCACCTAAAACCCCCTCCCACACGCATACACGCCCATCACCCCAGGAGAGCTCCAAGAATCCCCTTAGAAGAAATCAAGAAAGCAAGAAAGCTTAAAGAAAGATCCTTCATAGCCAAGGAATTAATTAAGGCTAAGAGGTAACCCATGTCTCAACAAAACCTATTTTCATAGCTATGATTTCCCCTTAGGGTTTCCCCCATATTATTGTGAATGGCGAAATTATGATGATTATTATTGATGTTGATTTGATGATTCCATGGGGAATCTTGATAATCTTGATAATTGGGAGTTTCTTGATAATGATGATATTCTTGATGATTAATTCGGGATCCTTGATGATTATGTGTTGTTCTTGATGATTAATTGGCATCCTTGATGTTTGTGTGTTATTCTTACCGAATCTTGCAATTAGAAGACGAATCGTATTCTTGTTGATATAAAAGTAATTAGAACCCTAGGTTGTATCGTATGATCTTATTCTTGGATTATCGGGTGGGAAAATCGCATGTTTGGGTGTTGATTATATTTAGAAAAGCATGATAGGTTATGTGTCGTTCGTTTCTCGTAATTGATCCGTTAATTGTCTATGTGTTGTCGTTAATTACGTTGAAAAGTGTCTAAGCATGGTTTCGGGTTCCACAATGGTTCCCGGGACGAAAAGTGGTGAAAAGAATCAGAGGGGGGTAGGTGGGGGGTAGGGGACCCACCACCTACCCGCGGCAATTCGGGCAGTTCCGGCAGCGGGCAGCCGGCGGGCGGGCAGCTGCCCGCCGGGCACCCGCTGCCCGGAACAGTGACGGCCGGCGGGCAGCCTGCGGGTGGACCCCCACCCACCGGCTACCCGCTGGAATCTCCCTCCCCTCGGGACCCCGGCTTCCCCGTTTGATGTTTCCCCGATCCCCGTGGTGTCCCAACGGACCCCGTTTGTCGTGCCTATGTCTAGTTCGATATTTCGGGTACCGTTCGTAGGTTTATGAGTCTATTATATTGCATGCTAGTTGAATTGGTATCCCATTGACCTAGGTGGAAGAAGTATGAACCCCTTAGGACTATTCTTAGTAAGTGATGGATCACGCATAGGTTTTGTTATACGCTTTATCCCCCTTCCCAATGTGTACTGTGGGCTGCATGTGCTTGCTATGTGTTATGTGTGCGTGTTGCCCCAATTCGGTTGCGATCGGATTGGTTATCCTGAGCTGCGGTTCAGAAGCCGGCTATAGTCAGATGGGAATTCCTGGCTGTAGTCGGATGACAGTATCCTGGGCTGCGGTCCAGAAGCTGGTTGTAGTCAGATGGGAATTCCTGGCTGCAATCAGGTGACATCTTTCCTGAGCTGCGGTTCAGAGGCTGGCTGTAGTCAGATGGGAATTCCTGGCTACAGTCAGGTAACACACTCTCTTGGGCTGCGGTCCACTGTTTGGTTGCGATCAAACATTATGATGAGCTGCGGTTCATCGGTCGGTTGCGATCGACCCCTCCGTGTTGCGATACGGGGCAGGGTGCTGCGGGGCCGTGTCAGAGCTATATGCGCTGACGCCCATGTATGGGCATGCGATTGGTCCTGTGGCGCCAACAAAGTGTGCTATGTGTTGTGATACGGATGGTTTGTGATTATGAGTGTCTTGGAGAAATGTGACTGTGGGATTTATGTTGGGATTGTTTATGATGGGGGTGATCATTGTTTATGCCTTGCCTTATTTGCCTTACCTATTGCGAACTGCATATGACTGTTATAACTGTTGCTCGTGTCTGGCCTTATCTGTCGAGTCATTCCCGGTTTTAAAAGCTAGAGTTCGTAGGATATATCTTCATGCTCAAAATGGTTTTCGTATATCTATATATATCTCTATATGTATTGTATTTCAACGCGTTGGTGTGGGTTACCAGCATCTCTCGCTGAACAGATATATTTGGCTTTCAGGCACAGAGGATTAGAGCACTGGAGCGCGCTAGAACTGGAGCGTAGAAGTAGTATAGTTTCCCTTTCGGCCTGCGTGCCATGTTATGCATTTATATTTCAGGGGATAGTAGTTAGACAGCCTGTGCACCTGGGTTCTCTAGCCCAGGTGTGGCATAGCACCCCGTACACTTATGTTACGCTTTGGGATTTAATGAGACATTACCGTTATTATTAAGTTTTAAATGTCTTGAAAATCAGGGGTGTTACAGTTGGTATCAGAGCCTAAGTTTGACCCTAGGAAAAGACTCTTAAGACCGGACTTTAGGACGTTAGGCTTGAACTCTAAGTACCTAGGGACATAGGACTCAGAAATCTTAGGACGCGCGGTGAGATTGTGAAACCTACACATAACCTCCTCCCACTTTATCCCTCTCTAATATTAGGAATCCCTTCCCCACTTATTATGTCAAGATTGAAACACAAAATAATATCGACCTTTAATCGCCAGGAATGGCACCCAAGAAGAAACAGTCAGGAGCACCGGGACACCCCTCTCAAGAAACCTTGACTCAACCCCTACAACGCCTGACCCAGATTGCCCAGGCGCTAAGTACTATCGTACCCCAACCTCTGCCAACAGACGAGAACTTGGAAATCCACCACCAAGTCTCGGCACATCAACCACCCACCCTCTCGGGAGACGAAGACCCCACAACCCTCGAGGAATGGATTGAGGCATTCGACAAGGTGTTCAGGGCGACCCAATGCCCCGAACGTCACCGGGTCAGGATAGCCTCCTTCTATTTCAAGCACGAGGCCGACAACTGGTGGGCCCGCGAGGGGCCTACATACGAGCAAGACCCCGGATTCAACTGGGAGCACTTAAAGACGCAGTTACGAGAACAGTTCTACCCCAACCACCTGAAGGCCGCCATGTGCGAGGAATTTCTCAATCTAAGACAAGGGACGGCCCCGGTCTCAGAATACTACCGACGATTCTGCCAACTGGCTCGCCTCGCCCCCGAGCTAGTACCCACCGAAGGGATCAAAGTCCGGAAATTCCTAACGGGTCTTAAGCCCGAACACCAGAGGTCCTTGGCCGCCCAACAACCGAAGACCCTCGGAGAGGCCTATGCCAAGGCGTGTCAGCTACAACAGGTGGCGGACCCGCCTCCAGGGATGCAACTGGGGTATAAAAGGAAACCCGAAGGAAGTCGCCCAATTCTCGCCAAGGAAGCTAAGAACCCCAAAACCGCCCCACTTGACCAAACCATCGCGCCGACTACCCGGGGGAGAATCCTCACCCTAAGCAAGGCCAGGATCGGAGATAGCAACATAGTCTCCGGAACCTTCCTAGTGCACGCCACCCCAGCTGTCATATTATTCGACTCAGGGGCTACCAACTCGTTTATAGCGACCGAGTTCGCCGCCCAGCTCGGTCTTAACGCCACCACCAAGGTCCGACTCCAAGTCAAGGTGGCCTCAGGCGAGGTCATAAAATGTGATCGCATGTACGAACATGTAATGATCACCATTCAGGGAGTGGAATTTCCCAGTAACCTTATCCAGTTTCAATTGGATGGGATGCAAGTAATCTTGGGCATGGATTGGCTAGGGAAGTTCCAAGCGCAAATCCTGTGCGGAGAGCAGAAAGTGGTCCTACGAGGGCCAAACGGTAAGAGGGTGTCGTACCGCAGTGCCCGCCAGGATCCAGGGATCAAACTGATAAACACGATGAAAATTAAGAAGTATCTGGGCCAAGGAAACGAGGCTTTCTTGTGCTCAGTTGAAGACCTCAACGCCAAAACACCCGAACCACAAGCCATCCCCGTGGTGAACGAGTTCACCGACGTCTTCCCAGACGAGATTCCCGGGGCACCCCCGACCAGAGAGGTCGAGTTCACCATAGACCTCATGCCGGGCGCCGCCCCAATCTCTAAACCACCCTACCGGCTAGCACCAAAGGAAATGAAGGAACTGAAAACACAACTCCAAGAACTGCTAGATAAGGGTTACATTCGGCCCAGCACCTCCCCGTGGGGAGCACCGGTACTCTTCGTTAAGAAGAAGGATGGGAGCATGCGCCTGTGCATCGACTACCGAGAACTCAACCAAGTTACCATAAAGAATAAGTACCCCCTTCCCCGAATAGATGACTTATTCGACCAACTCAAAGGGGCAGGGGTGTTCTCGAAGATCGACCTAAGATCCGGATATCACCAGATCCAAGTGGCCAAACCGGACATCCAGAAGACGGCCTTCCGGACACGTTACGGCCACTACGAGTTTACCGTAACGCCTTTCGGCCTCACTAACGCGCCTGCCATATTCATGGACCTCATGAATCGAGTATTCCGACCTCACCTGGATGACTTCGTCATCGTGTTCATCGACGACATCCTAGTCTACTCCCGAAATAAAGAAGAACATGAGAAGCACCTACGCATATCTCTGCAAACCCTCCGGCAGAACCAACTCTACGCTAAATTCTCCAAGTGCGAATTCTGGCAAGACAGCGTAGCCTTCTTGGGTCACGTGATAACCAAAGAAGGGATTAGGGTGGACCCCGCTAAGGTTCGCGCCGTTAAAGAATGGACCACGCCGAATTCACTCTCGGAAGTCCGAAGCTTCCTAGGTCTAGCGGGCTACTACAGGAGGTTCGTACCCGACTTCACCAAGATAGCCCAACCCCTCATTAAGCTCATGAAAAAGGAAACCCCCTTCCGTTGGGACAACGGCTGCATCTCGGCCTTCCAAGAATTAAAGGATAAACTAACCACTGCACCCGTGCTAGCCGTACCCTCCGGATCGGAAGGGTTTGAAGTCTACAGCGACGCATCCAAGAAAGGGTTAGGATGCGTACTAATGCAAAAGGGCAAGGTAATAGCTTACGCATCCAGGCAACTCAAAACCCACGAAGAGAATTACCCCACCCATGACCTCGAGCTAGCCGCTGTCATATTCGCACTGAAAATCTGGAGGCACTACCTATATGGGGTACAATGCAAGATCTACACCGACCATAAGAGCCTGAGGTACATCTTTACTCAAAAAGACCTAAACATGAGACAACGAAGATGGCTGGAACTCATAAAGGACTACGACCTAGACATTCAATACCACGAGGGAAAAGCCAACGTGGTGGCAGATGCCCTAAGCCGGAAGACAAATCACTCCCTTAACACCACGTGGGTCCTACCGGACCATCTGTACAGAGATTTCCAAAGGCTACACTTGGAAATAATAGAGCAAGGACAAACTCGCCCCCATGCCTATCTACTCAACACACAGGCCGTGCCCACCCTCTTCGAGGAAATCAAATCAGGACAACAACAGGACCCGGAACTAGACAAAATCCGCCGCGACCTGACTCGAGAGAAAGAGGGCCCCTTCGAAGCACACCCAGACGGCAGCCTCCGCTACAAAGGGAGGTGGTGTGTACCCTCAACGCACTCCCACTTGAAACAACAGATTTTGGAGGAAGGACACAACTCCCCTTACTCCGTCCACCCAGGCGGTGACAAGTTATACCAAGACGTAAAGAAATCATTCTGGTGGCCGAATATGAAAAAGGAAGTCGCAGACTTTGTGGCCAAGTGCCTGAATTGCCAAAGGGTAAAAGCCAAACGATGCAAACCCAAGGGACTCGTACAACCCCTTGAGATACCACAAGGAAAATGGGATTCCATATCCATGGAATTCGTCGGAGGGCTACCCCCAACAAAAACCGGTAAGGATAAAATCTGGGTCATAGTGGATCGACTCACCAAGACAGCGCGGTTCATCGCCATGAAAGAAACATGGACGATGACGCAGCTAGCTCAAGCTTACGTAAACCGGGTAGTGAAATACCACGGAGTTCCCCGGGACATTGTATCCGACCGAGACTCCAGGTTCCTTCGCAATTCTGGAAATCACTACAAGCAGCGTTAGGGACGCGACTAAAGCTAAGCACGGCCTTTCACCCCACCACAGACGGTCAAACCGAAAGAACCATCCAAACCCTCGAAGACATGCTAAGAGCATGCGCGCTCGACTTCCGAGGAACGTGGGAAGAACACCTAGACCTCATCGAGTTCTCATACAACAACAGCTACCACGCGAGCATTCGCATGGCACCATACGAAGCACTGTATGGTCAGAGATGTAGAACCCCATTATGCTGGGAAGATATGGTCAACCCGGTAACACTGGGCCCCCAATACCTACAAGACACCATAGCTAAGGTCAAACGCATCCAGGAAAGGATGAAGGCCGCCCAAGACCGCCAGAAGTCGTACGCCAACCTAAAAAGGAAGCGAGCCGAATTCAGCCTCGGGGACAAGATCTGGCTAAGGATCTCGCCCACTCGAGGGGTAATGAGGTTCGGGAGGAAAGGAAAACTCAGCCCCCGGTTCATCGGCCCGTACGAAATCGTGGAGAGAATCGGAGACTTGGCCTACCGCCTCGCCTTACCCGCCGAGCTAGAACGAGTACACAACGTGTTCCACGTATCTCAGCTAAAGAAGTACATACACGATCCAAGTCACGTACTCCAACACGAGACCGTGGACCTCGACGAGTCCCTGGTATACGAAGAGAAACCCGTAAGAATCCTGGACACCAAAACAAGAAATACCCGGAACCGAGTCGTAGAAATGGTAAAGGTTCTCTGGACCAACCACGAGACCGAGGAAGCCACATGGGAACTTAAAGACACAATGAAGGAGCGGTACCCCGAGCTGTTCACTCCAGGTAACTAAGGGAAAACTTTCCTTTCTTTTTGCCACCCAGGGCCAAGCTTCGGGGACGAAGCTTCCTGTTAAGGGGGGGAGAGTGTAACACCCCGTGTTACGGACCCTAAAACCAACTGATTAATTAATTAATTAGTTAATAACCCAGGAGAAAGAATAAATCATGATGGTTAATTAGGGAAAAAGGCCACCATAGTCCATGGGCCCAATTATATAAACCCAACCCCTAAACCCAATAGGAATAAACTCTAAATAAACCCTTGGATCTATAAATAGGGAACTTAGGGAGCACCTAAAACCCCCTCCCACACGCATACACGCCCATCACCCCAGGAGAGCTCCAAGAATCCCCTTAGAAGAAATCAAGAAAGCAAGAAAGCTTAAAGAAAGATCCTTCATAGCCAAGGAATTAATTAAGGCTAAGAGGTAACCCATGTCTCAACAAAACCTATTTTCATAGCTATGATTTCCCCTTAGGGTTTCCCCCATATTATTGTGAATGGCGAAATTATGATGATTATTATTGATGTTGATTTGATGATTCCATGGGGAATCTTGATAATCTTGATAATTGGGAGTTTCTTGATAATGATGATATTCTTGATGATTAATTCGGGATCCTTGATGATTATGTGTTGTTCTTGATGATTAATTGGCATCCTTGATGTTTGTGTGTTATTCTTACCGAATCTTGCAATTAGAAGACGAATCGTATTCTTGTTGATATAAAAGTAATTAGAACCCTAGGTTGTATCGTATGATCTTATTCTTGGATTATCGGGTGGGAAAATCGCATGTTTGGGTGTTGATTATATTTAGAAAAGCATGATAGGTTATGTGTCGTTCGTTTCTCGTAATTGATCCGTTAATTGTCTATGTGTTGTCGTTAATTACGTTGAAAAGTGTCTAAGCATGGTTTCGGGTTCCACAATGGTTCCCGGGACGAAAAGTGGTGAAAAGAATCAGTGGGGGGTAGGTGGGGGGGTAGGGGACCCACCACCTACCCGCGGCAATTCGGGCAGTTCCGGCAGCGGGCAGCCGGCGGGCGGGCAGCTGCCCGCCGGGCACCCGCTGCCCGGAACAGTGACGGCCGGCGGGCAGCCTGCGGGTGGACCCCCACCCACCGGCTACCCGCTGGAATCTCCCTCCCCTCGGGACCCCGGCTTCCCCGTTTGATGTTTCCCCGATCCCCGTGGTGTCCCAACGGACCCCGTTTGTCGTGCCTATGTCTAGTTCGATATTTCGGGTACCGTTCGTAGGTTTATGAGTCTATTATATTGCATGCTAGTTGAATTGGTATCCCATTGACCTAGGTGGAAGAAGTATGAACCCCTTAGGACTATTCTTAGTAAGTGATGGATCACGCATAGGTTTTGTTATACGCTTTATCCCCCTTCCCAATGTGTACTGTGGGCTGCATGTGCTTGCTATGTGTTATGTGTGCATGTTGCCCCAATTCGGTTGCGATCGGATTGGTTATCCTGAGCTGCGGTTCAGAAGCCGGCTATAGTCAGATGGGAATTCCTGGCTGTAGTCGGATGACAGTATCCTGGGCTGCGGTCCAGAAGCTGGTTGTAGTCAGATGGGAATTCCTGGCTGCAATCAGGTGACATCTTTCCTGAGCTGCGGTTCAGAGGCTGGCTGTAGTCAGATGGGAATTCCTGGCTACAGTCAGGTAACACACTCTCTTGGGCTGCGGTCCACTGTTTGGTTGCGATCAAACATTATGATGAGCTGCGGTTCATCGGTCGGTTGCGATCGACCCCTCCGTGTTGCGATACGGGGCAGGGTGCTGCGGGGCCGTGTCAGAGCTATATGCGCTGACCCTCATGTATGGGCATGCGATTGGTCCTGTGGCGCCAACAAAGTGTGCTATGTGTTGTGATACGGATGGTTTGTGATTATGAGTGTCTTGGAGAAATGTGACTGTGGGATTTATGTTGGGGATTGTTTATGATGGGGGTGATCATTGTTTATGCCTTGCCTTATTTGCCTTACCTATTGCGAACTGCATATGACTGTTATAACTGTTGCTCGTGTCTGGCCTTATCTGTCGAGTCATTCCCGGTTTTAAAAGCTAGAGTTCGTAGGATATATCTTCATGCTCAAAATGGTTTTCGTATATCTATATATATCTCTATATGTATTGTATTTCAACGCGTTGGTGTGGGTTACCAGCATCTCTCGCTGAACAGATATATTTGGCTTTCAGGCACAGAGGATTAGAGCACTGGAGCGCGCTAGAACTGGAGCGTAGAAGTAGTATAGTTTCCCTTTCGGCCTGCGTGCCATGTTATGCATTTATATTTCAGGGGATAGTAGTTAGACAGCCTGTGCACCTGGGTTCTCTACCCCAGGTGTGGCATAGCACCCCGTACACTTATGTTACGCTTTGGGATTTAATGAGACATTACCGTTATTATTAAGTTTTAAATGTCTTGAAAATCAGGGGTGTTACAGATTGGTCCTGTGGCGCCAACAAAGTGTGCTATGTGATGAGATGAGAAGAATTGATGATGTGACTATTATGGAAACGTGACCATAGGACTCTTACTAGTAATGCTTAATTGTGATTATCGGTTGTGCTTATCTATAACTGTTCCCCATGTGAGAATCATATATGCTTGATTATGTCTAATCGATTGTGTGTACCCCTATCTGTCGAGTCGGTTCCCTGATTTGAAAGCTAGAGTCTCTTGGGATATATCTTCATGCTTCGAAATGACTTTTCGTATATCTATGTATATATATCTATATGTATTGTATTTCAACGCGTTGGAGTGGGTTACCAGCATCTCTCGCTGAACAGATATATTTGGCTTTCAGGCACAGAAGAATAAGTCACTGGAGCGCGCTAGAACTTGGAACGTAGAAGTAGTTAGTTTCCCTTTCGGCCTGCGTGCCATGTTTACGCATTTACATTATTGAGGCACTAGTTAGTTAGCCTGTGCACCTGAGTTCTCTAGCTCAGGTGTGGCATAGCACCCCGTACTCTGGTATTCTGTTTTGGGATTTAATGAGATTTCACCTTTATTTCATAAGTTTTAAATATCTTGAAAATCCGAGGTGTTACAGTTGGTATCAGAGCCTAAGTTTGATCCTAGGATAAGACTCTTAAGATCGGACTTTAGGACAATAGGCTCGAACTCTAAGTATCTAGGAACATAGGATTCAGGAATCGTAGGACACGCGGTGAGATTGTGAAACCCACACATAACCTCCTTTACCTGGAGAAAACTTTTCCCCCGTTATCACAAAAAATAACACCAAGCCCCAATTTAACATTCTTATAAACATCGGCCCAGGAAGACGACAACATGGCACCCAACAGAAGACAATCAAGGACTCCAGAACCCGCCGCGCACGACCCCCTAACCCAAACGCTACAACAACTAACACAAGTCGCCCAAGCACTAAGCGACGTGGCTCTCCGCAATGACAGGCCCCCACCACCTCCGTCGAACGCAAACGCAGACTTCGCCCAACAAGTCTCTAACCACCGACCACCCACATTCTCAGGAGAGGAGGATCCCGTAATCCTGGAGGAATGGATCCGAACCCTTGACAAAATTCTCGGGTTAGTGGAATGCCCAGAAGAACGCCGCGTAGAGATAGCCTCGTTCTACTTCGGACACGAGGCCGATCTCTGGTGGATCCACGAGGGCCCCACTTACCAACAAGAACCGGGGTTCAACTGGGAACAACTCAAAACGCGACTACAAGAGAGGTTCTATCCAACACACGTGAGAGCATCCATGTACGAAGAGTTTCTCCACCTGAAACAAGGGACAGCTACCGTTATGGAATACCACAAACGATTCCTTGAACTAGCACGCTTCGCACCTGAACTAGTCCCCACCGAGGTATCCAAAATAGAGAGATTCGTATCGGGCCTCAACTTTAAAGCCCGAAAAGCACTAGTGGTAAGCAGACCTCGGACTCTCAACGAGGCTTACTCCAGTGCCGCTAATCTCTACCGAATCCAACTACTCCAACGCGGGATTCAGGAGCAAATGCGAAAGAGGAACCCCGGAGGCAGGGCACCCCCGGTAAAAAGAACAAGAAGCGACGCCAACACAAGACCAAGTAACCTAACCAACCAAAGGCCACCTCTGGGGAACAACGACGCTAGCGCCAGGAGCTTTCCTTGCCCAAAATGCAACAAGAACCATAGAGGCAAGGATTGCATGGGCAAACCCTTGCGATGCTTCAACTGCGGGGAGGAAGGACACAAGGCTTTCCTTTGCACCCAACCCCAAAGACCACGCACTACCACCATGGGACAACATGGGGACACCGCTCACCAAGGAAACTACGACACTCCCGGAAAAATATTCGTCATGAGCCGCACTCAAGCCGACCTCAGGAACGAGAGCAATCTCGAGGAAGGAAACCTAAGCCCAGAAGACGAGGACCACGCAAACCCCGTGGGAGAAAGCCAAGAAGACGAATTCTGTCTAGGCTAGGTTGACAATTTCTTGTAATCACCTTCGTGGTAGAACTACTTATTTAGCTTAATTACTTCAGAGATATTATAAATAAAAGATCGACAAAGGCCCCATCATCATAGGGCCTAGTGTTGCCAATGAGAATTGAACTCTTGACCCTCCACTTAAGAGACTAAAACTCTAACCACTAGCCCATGAGTGTTTCTTGAAACCTCAAGGGAACACTCCCTTGTTGAAGCTCCTACAAATCCCTAAAACCCACAAAATCCCCAAGTCAAAAAAACCCTTTTTCTTCTTCCCTTTCTCCTTCTTCTTCCCCACTCCCTCCCCTACTCTCTCTCACTCTCCTCGCCGCACCCCACCGAAGAAAACCCCCCAGCCACTCGCGCCACCGCCAGCCGAACACCACCACCGTCCGAGCCCCTTCCGTCAACCCTGTGCCGCTGCACCACCGCCCAGTCACCTCGCTCGGAGACCGCCCGCAACGCAACGCCACCCGTCACCTGCCCAAGCTCCACCCGCTGCCACCAACGCCCCACGCCACCGGAGACCCTCACCCACCTCACCGAGCCGACGCCTGGACTCTGCCCCACCGTCACCGCCCTGGCAAAAGGCCCGAAAACCATTGCCGGAAAAAGGTTCGCCGGAAAATCACGCCGGAGACCCACCGAAAAAAGTCACCGGAAAAGTGACGCCCATCGAAATGCCAAAGAAACCCCTCGGAACCCGCACCCCGGAATGGAGCAACGCCGATTACACCGTGATCGGAGGTAAAGCCCCTGAACCTGACCAATTTTCTCCGGAATTGGTTGATATGCTTAAACACCAAGGGCTTTTAGAAACATATCTCACCATCAAGGGGGATACTGTAACACCTCGTGTTACGGCCTTCAATCCCGGATTAATTATTTAATTAATCCCGTTAATAATAATTAAATATGATTTAATTCGGTCAGGTTTCCTTTAATTAATTAATAAGGTCCACCATGAACCGTGGACCCTTGCCTAAATTAGAGTCTTAAGCCTATTAGGAATAAAGAAAGTAAACCCCTTACTATTCAGATTCTAATTAGGAATCCTAGACCTAGTTATCTATTAGGAATAAAGGAAGTAGGCCTTTTACTATTCAGACTACGATTAGGATTCCCTTTAATTAATTAATATGGTCCACTATGGACCATGGACCCTTATCCCTAAAATAAGCCCTTAGCCCTATAAGGAATAGAATTAGTAAACCCATACCATTCAGACCCTAATTAGGAGTCTTAAATATATAAATAGGGATATAGGAGGCACCAAGATCTTTCACCACCATAATCTCTCACCACACAAGAAGCTCCAAGAATCCCCTTAGGAGAAATCAAGAAAGAAGAAAGCTTAAAGAAAGACCCTTCATAGCCAAGGAATTAATTAAGGCTAAGAGGTAACCCATGTCTCAACAAAACCTATTTTCATAGCTATGATTTCCCTCTTAGGATTTCCCCATATTATTGTGTATTGATGATTGTGATATTATTATTGATGATTGGTGGGATGATTCCATGGGTGATCTTGATGATTATGGTGTTCTTGATAATTATATGACGTTCTTGATGATTATATGATGTTCTTGATAATTGTAAGATGTTCTTGATGTCTATGTGATATTCTTACCGGATCTTGATATTAGAAGATGAATTGTGTCCTTGTTGATTTAAAAGTGATTAGAACCCTAGGTTGTATCGTATGATATCATTCCTGGTATATGGGGTGGGAATTCGCATGATTGGGTGTTGATTATGTTTAGAAAAGCATGATAGGTTATGTGCCGTATGTTTCTTGATTTTGATCCGTTAATTGTCTACGTGTGTTATCAATTGCGTTTGAAAGTGTCTAAGCATGGTTTCGGGTTCCACAAAGGTTCCCGGGGCGTTTTTGTGATGAAAGAGTCAGTGGGGGGTAGGTGGGGGTAGGGGACCCGCGGCCTTCTTGGGCAACGCCGGCAGCGGGCAGCAGCCCGCCGGGCACCCGCTGCCCGGATTTGCTACCGCCGGCGGGCAGCCGGCGGGTGACCCCTCACCCACCGGCTACCCGCTGGTTTGTACCCCACCTTGGGATTTTGGCTTCCCCGTTTGAGGTTTCCCAAACCCCCGTGCCGTCCCAACGGACTCCGTCTATCGTGCCTATTTCTAGTTTGATATTTCGGGTACCGTTCGTAGGTGGTATGAGTCTTATATATTGCATGCTAGTTGAATTGGTATCCCGTTGACCTAGGTGAAAGGAGTATGAACCCCTTAGGATTATTCTTAGTATGTGACGGATCACGCATAGGTTTTGTTATATGTTTTCTCCCCCTTCCCAATGTGATAATGTGGGTTGCATGTGCTTGCTACGTGTTATGTGTGCATGATACCCCAATCCGGTTGCGATCGCATTGGTTATTCCTGAGCTGCGGTTCAGAAGCTGGCTGCGGTCAGATTTACACTCTTGGGCTGCGGTACACCGTTTGGTTGCGATCAAACGTTTCTACATGAGCTGCGGTTCATACTTTCCTGGCTGCGGTCAGATGACATACTCTTGGGCTGCGGTCCACTGTTTGGTTGCGATCAAACTATGATGAGCTGCGGTTCATCGGTCGGTTGTGATCGACCCCTCCGTGTTGCTATACGGGGCAGGGTGCTACGGGGCCGTGTCAGAGCTATATGCGCTGACCCTCATGTATGGGTATGCGATTGGTCCTGTGGCGCCAACAAAGTGTGCTATGTGATGAGATATTGATGAGTTGTTGTTATGAGTATCTTGGGGATGTGACTATGGGATTTATACTGGGAATCGTATATGTTGGATTATGATTATTAATTTTGCTTATCTTACCTGTTGTAAACTGTATATGCTTGGTATAACTGCTGTCTGTGCTTAGCCCTATCTGTTGAGTCGATCCCTGTTTTAAAAGCTAGAGTCTCGTAGGATATATCTTCCTGCTTCAAAATGACTTTTCGTATATCTATATATATGTCTATATGTATTGTATTTCAACGCGTTGGAGTGGGTTACCAGCATCTCTCGCTGAACAGATATATTTGGCTTTCAGGCACAGAAGAGTAGACACTGGAGCGCGCTAGAACCTTAAAGCGTAGAAGTAGTTAGTTTCCCTTTCGGCCTGCGTGCCATGATTATGTATTTGCAATATTGAGGATAGTAGTTAGTTAGCCTGTGCACCTGAGTTCTCCAGCTCAGGTGTGGCATAGCACCCCGTACTCTTTGTATTGTGTTTTGGGAATTAATGAGATTCTATCTTTATTATATAAGTTTTAACAGTCTTGAAAATCTGGGGTGTTACAGTTGGTATCAGAGCCTAAGTTTGACCCTAGGATAAGACTCTTAAGATCGGACTCTAGGACATTAGGCTTGAACTCTAGGTACTTAGGAACATAGGATTCAGCAACCTTAGGACGCGCGGTGAGATTGTGAAACCTACACGTAACCTCCCCTCACCTTATCCCTCTCTAACTCAAAATAACTTCCCCCTACGCTTACCACACCAAGGTAAGGGTGCAGCACACTGACTCATCGATACAATAAATATTGACCCTGAAAACCAGCAGCATGGCGCCAACAAGAAGACAGTCAAGGATCCCACACTCCTCGAAGAATGAACCCGAACCATCAACAAAGTCCTTGGGTTAGTGGAATACCCAGAGGAACGCCGCGTAGGGATAAGCCTCATTCCACTTCAAGACACGAGGCTGATCTTTGATAAATCCACGAAGAACCCACTTATGGGCAACAACCAGGGGTTCAACTAGGAGTGCCTAGGGGCACGGTTACGAGGACGATTCCACCCCGCACCTGTAAGGGCAACCATGTACGAGGAAAATCCTCCACCTAAAACAAGGGATGGCCACCATCAGGGAATACCACAAACGATCCCTCCAGCTGGCTCATTTCGCGCCTGAATTAGATCCTACACAGACAACCAAGATAAAGAAGTCTGTGACAGACCACAACTACAAAACCCAGAAAGCCCTAATTGTAAGCAAACCCCGCACATCCAACGAAGCTTACACCAGTAATGCCAACTTCTACCAAACGGGGAATTTAGGGACAAACCCGAAAGAAGGAGTAACGGAAGTGGGAGACCGCTCCCTCCAGCATGAGCGAACCCTTCCGGAACTGGTTAAGAATGGGCGCAACTATCCCAGCCCGGAGACCGGGAACGCCAATTAAATGCAAGAAAGAAAGGTAGTACATAAACAACGTCTTTTCTCAATCGTTAGCACGAAGTGTCGAAAAGGACTCGATATGACAAGAAGAGGAAACAGACGCATGGAAAGTATCATACAACTAGAGCCTCCCGGCGATAAGGGTCTTACCTGGGAACAAGGACCTTGATGGTTTTAAGACACCATAAGAAGTACATGTAACACACGAAATCGCCAAAACACCATGCGACGTCCAAGGCAGTCGATCAATGCATTCCAAGGAAGAGAAATGCATCACCAGGCACTTGGTCACCAAAGGACTGAACAAAGAACGAGCGACAAGCCGAACTCCAAGAAAGACCAAGAAGGCTTATCATTAATCAAGCAAGGCAAAGACAAAGTTGGCTTATAACCAACCACCCGGTGGAGGTGACGAGGTTGCTAATTGGAAACCGGACCCGACCTACTGAGCAAAAAGAACATGCGAGAGTTGTAACACCCCGTGTTACGGCCTTCAATCCCGGATTAATTATTTAATTAATCCCGTTAATAATAATTAAATATGATTTAATTCGGTTAGGTTTTCCTTTAATTAATTAATAAGGCCCACCATGAACCGTGGGCCCTTGCCTAAATTGGAGCCTTAAGCCTATTAGGAATAAAGAAAGTAAACCTTTTACTATTCAGATTCTGATTAGGAATCCTAGACCTAGTTATCTATTAGGAATAAAGGAAGTAGGTCTTTTACTATTCAGATTATGATTAAGATTCTCTTTAATTAATTAATATGGTCCACTATGGACCATGGAACCCAATCCTTAGTCCCAAAAGGAATAGAATTAGCAAGCCTATAATATTAGTTCCTAATTAGGACTCCTAAATATATAAATAGGGGACTTAAGAGACACCTAGAACCCCCCACACGCCTAAACGCCCCACCACCCCAGGAGAGCTCCAAGAATCCCCTTAGGAGAAATCAAGGAAGCAAGGAAGCTTAAAGAAAGATCCTTCATAGCCAAGGAATTAATTAAGGCTAAGAGGTAACCCATGTCTCAACAAAACCTATTTTCATAGCTATGATTTCCCCTTAGGGTTTCCCCCGTATGATTGTGAATGGCGAATTACTATGTTTATTATTGATGTTGATTTAATGATTCCATGGGGAATCTTGATAATCTTGATATTGGGAGTTTCTTGATAATTGTGATGTTCTTGATGATTAATTGGGATTCTTGATGATTATGTGTTGTTCTTGATGATTATGATGTTCTTGATGATTAATTGGTATCCTTGACGATTATGTGTTGTTCCTACCGAATCTTGCAATTAGAAGACGAATCGCATTCTTGTTGATATAAAAGTGATTAGAACCCTAGGTTGTACCGTATGCTTTGATTCTTGGATTATCGGGTGAGAAATCGCATGTTTGGGTGTTGATTATGTTTAGAAAAGCATGATAGGCCATGTGCCGTTCGTTTCCCGTATTTGATCCGTTAATTGTCTACTTGTTGTTGTTAATTGCGTTGTAAAGTGTCTAAGCATGGTTTCGGGTTCCACAACGGTTCCCGGGGCGAAAAGTGATGAAAAGAGTCAGTGGGGGGGTAGGTGGGGGTAGGGGACCCGCCACCTACCCGCGGCATTCTCGGGCAGCTCCGGCAGCGGGCAGCTGCCCGCCGGGCACCCGCTGCCCGGAACAGTGGCAGCCGGCGGGCAGCCGGCGGGTGGACCCCCACCCACCGGCTACCCGCTGGAAACTACACTACCTCGGGCTCCCGGTTTCCCCGTTTGATGTTTCCCCGATCCCCGTGGTGTCCCAACGGACCCCGTTTGTGTGCCTATGTCTAGTTTGATTTTCGGGTACCGTTCGTAGGTTTATGAGTCTGTTATATCGCATGCTAGGTGAATTGGTATACCGTTGACCTAGGTGAAGGAAGTATGAACCCCTTAGGACTATTCTTAGTATGTGATGGATCACGCATAGGTCTGTTATACGCTTTATCCCCCTTCCCGATGTGTAACGTGGGTTGCATGTGCTTGCTATGTGTTATGTGTGTGTGCTACCCCAATTCGGTTGCGATCGGATTGGTTATCCTGAGCTGCGGTTCAGAAGCTGGCTGCGGTCAGATTGGTATTCCTGGCTGCGGTCAGATGACATTCTCTTGGGCTGCGGTCCACCGTTTGGTTGCGATCAAACGTTTCTATACGAGCTGCGGTTCGTCCTTTTTCCTGGCTGCGGTCAGATGACACTCTCTTGGGCTGCGGTCCACTGTTTGGTTGCGATCAAACATTATGATGAGCCGCGGTTCATCGGTCGGTTGCAATCGACCTCCCCGTGTTGCGATACGGGGCATGGTGCTGCGGGGCTGTGTCAGAGCTATATGCGCTGACCCTCATGTATGGGCATGCGATCGGTCCCGTGTCGCCAGCAAGGTGCGTGATGTGTGTGATATGGACGAGTTGTGACTATGAGTGCCTTGGGATGTGACTATGTGTTTCATATTGGGGATTGTTTATGATGGGATTATGATTACCGTTTATGCCTTGTCGTAACTGCTTTATCTATTGTGAAATGCATATGCTTGCTATGTCTACTGCTGGTGTCTAGCCTTAACTGTTGAGTCATCCCCGGTTTTAATGCTAGAGTTCGTAGGACTTATCTTCATGCTCAAAAGGGTTTTCGTATATTTATATATATTGCTATATGTATTGTATTTCAACGCGTTGGAGTGGGTTACCAGCATCTCTCGCTGAACAGATATATTTGGCTTTCAGGCACAGAGGATTAGAGCACTGGAGCGCGCTAGAACTGGAGCGTAGAAGTAGTGTAGTTTCCCTTTCGGCCTGCGTGCCATGTTATGCATTTATATTTCGGAGGATAGTAGTTAGACAGCCTGTGCACCTGGGTTCTCTAGCCCAGGTGTGGCGTAGCACCCCGTACACTTATGTTACGATTTGGGATTTAATGAGATGTTACCTTTGTTATATAAGTTTTAAATGTCTTGAAAATCTGGGGTGTTACAGTTGGTATCAGAGCTTAAGTTTGACCCTAGGGTAAGACTCTTAAGACCGGACTTTAGGACACTAGGCTTGAACTCTAGGTACTTAGGAACATAGGATCCAGGAATCTTAGGACGCGCAGTAAGATTGTGAAAACCTACACATAACCTCCCCTCACTTCATCCCTCTCTAACTTAAATGAACCTCCCCCTACGCTTACCACACCAGGTAAGGGTGCGAATAGATAAGTTTACTTCAACAACTGGGTAACGTACACTTACCCGATAAATCGCCTCGTCCTAACTCCCGTCAAAAGACTTGACAAGGACCCTGACCAAAGAAAAGGAAGATTTGGATGACTACTAAGAAAAGGCGTTACAGTCAGGACTGCTAAAAGGGACGGACTACAATACGCACCAACCCAGGGTAACCACGATAACCCTCGAGTCAGACAAATGACATGCACCTTCCGACAAGTTGCCTTATCTCGGCAAACCCGGGTTGCGGCTACAACAAACAGGAAGGAGAACTAGGACACCTATTAAAGTAGCAAAGGAACGAAACCATTAGTCGAATCCTTGGGTGCAAGGTAAGTATATCGCGACACCTTGCGACCCCACCACCCCAATTTAAAATATCATCCGCCCTGAAACCCCAGCATCTTGATACCCCTATTTGTTGAAAACTCCCACCCCGAATCCTTAATTACCTTAAGAGCAAATTCGCAACCGTCATTACCTTGCTCACCCTTTGTTGCGCTTAACCCAAACCCTCGGAAACCCTAAATTGTTATTGCCCTTACTCTAAGTTCATATCCCCACTCCGTTTGGAAACCCTGTTAAAAACCGTAGAGCAGCATAAGGCCCTTACCCTGCCCAAGGGCGTGAAGAACCGACATTCATGGATTCAATATTAAAATAAGTTGTTAGATAGGAATCGGCGAAGTAGGTGGAGGTTACGAATACGTATCACCCCACCCTTGCACGAAAACCGTGAAGGTTTCACGAGAAACCATAGCCTGTACGTACGCCACCGAAGAACGCCATGCGTTGACAAGAGCGGGCAAACAGATACGTTCAATGTGTCAGGGGCCCTCGCTACAGAAAACATCGTCAAATAGGTGCAACAGGCCAAACCTCAAGGAGGACATAAAGCCTTGCTAAGAATGTCATCCACCAAGGAAGGGATGAAACCCAATAGAACAAGAAAGACTAACCTGAAACCGCCCTTACCCTTAAGAACCCTCGACAAGGATTATGTAACACCCCAGATTTTCATGGCATTTTAAACTTATAAGACAAAGGTAATATCTCATTAAATCCCAAAACATAATACAAGTGTACGGGGTGCTATGCCACACCTGAGCTAGAGAACCCAGGTGCACAGGCTAACTAACTAATATTCTCAATAATGTAAATGCATAATATGGCACGCAGGCCGAAAGGGGAGCTATCTACTTCTACGTTCCGAGTTCTAGCGCGCTCCAGTGACTTATTCTTCTGTTCCTGAAAGCCAAATATATTTGTTCAGCGAGAGATGCTGGTAACCCACTCCAACGCGTTGAAATACAATACATATAGCAATATATATATAGATATATGAAAACCATTTTGAGCATGAAGATATATCCTACGAACTCTAGCTCTTAAAACCGGGAATGACTCGACAGTTAAGGTCAGACACAAGCAATAGTTATAACGAGCATATGCAGTTCACAATAGATAAGGCAGATAAGGCGAGGCATAAACAATAATCACAACCCATCATAAACAGTCCCCAATATAAACCCCATAGCCACATCCCAAGGCATTCATAGTCACAACTCGTCCATATCACACACATAACGCACATTGTTGGCGCCACAGGACCGATCGCATGCCCATACATGAGGGTCAGCGCATATAGCTCCGACACAGCCCCGCAGCACCATGCCCCGTATCGCAACACGGGGAGGTCGATCGCAACCGACCGATGAACCGCAGCTCATCATGATGTTTGATCGCAACCAAACTGTGGACCGTAGCCCAAGAGAGTGTGTCATCTGACTGTAGCCAGGAATTCCCATCTGACTACAGCCAGCCTCTGAACCGCAGCTCAGGAAAATGTCATCTGATCGCAGCCAGGAATTCCCATCTGACTACGACCAGCTTCCGGACCGTAGCCCAGGATACCGTCACCCGACTGCAGCCAGGAATTCCCATCTGACTGTAGCCGGCTTCTGAACCGCAGCTCAGGATAACCAATCCGATCGCAACCGAATTGGGGCAACACGCGCAATATATCACATAGCAAGCACATACAACCCACATTACACGTTGGGAAGGGGAATAAACGTATAACAAACCTATGCGTGATCCATCACATGCTAAGAACAGTCCTAAGGGGTTCATACTTCTCCCACCTAGGCCAACCGGGTACCAATTCAACTAGCATGCATTATAATAGACTCATAAACCTACGAACGGTACCCGAAACATCAAACTAGACATACGCACGATAAACGGGGTCCGTTGGGACACCACGGGGATCGGGCAAACATCAAACGGGGAAGCCGGGGTCCCGGGTGGGGTGAGATTCCAGCGGGTAGCCGGTGGGTGGGGGTCCACCCGCCGGCTGTCACTGTTCCGGGCAGCGGGTGCCCGGCGGGCAGCTGCCCGCCCGCCCGCTGCCCGCTGCCGGAGTTGCCCGAAATTGCCGCGGGTAGGTGGCGGGTCCCCTACCCCCACCAACCCCCCACTGACTCTTTTCATCACTTTTCGCCCCGGGAACCGTTGTGGAACCCGAAACCATGCTTAGACACTTTACAACGCAATTAACGACAACACAGACAATTAACGGATCAAATATGATAGCTGAACGGCACATAACCTAACATGCTTTTCTAGTCATAATCAACACCCAAACATGCGATTTCCCACCCGATAATCCAAAAATCAAGCATACGGTACAACCTAGGGTTCTAATCACTTTTATATCAACAAGAATACGATTCGTCTTCTAATTGCAAGATTCGATAGGAACAACACATAATCATCAAGGATAGCAATTAATCATCGAGAACATCATAAACATCAAGAACAACACATAATCATCAAGAATCCAATTAATCATCAAGAATATCACAATTATCAAGAAACTCCCAATATCAAGATTATCAAGATTCCCCATGGAATCATTAAATCAACATCAATAATAATCATTGTAGTTCGCCATTTATATTCATACGGGGGAAACCCTAAGGGGAAATCATAGCTATGAAAATAGGTTTTGTTGAGACATGGGTTACCTCTTAGCCTTAATTAATTCCTTGGCTATGAAGGATCTTTCTTTAAGCTTTCTTGCTTTCTTGATCTCTTCTAAGGGAATTCTTGGAGCTCTCCTGTGGTGATGGGGCGTCTAGGCGTTGGGCGGGGGTTCTAGGTGCTCCCTAAGTTCCTATTTATAGATCCAAGGTTTATTTAGAGTTTATTCCTATTGGGTTTAGGGTTGGGTTTACATAATTGGGCCCATGGGCTATGGTGGCCTTTTTCCCTAATTAACCATTATAATTTATTCTTTCTCCTGGGTTATTAATTAATTAATTAATTAATCAGTTGGTTTTAGGATCTGTAACACGGGGTGTTACACTCTCCCCCCTTAAGAGGAAGCTTCGTCCCGAAGCTTGGCCCTGGGTGACAAAAAGAAAGGAAAGTTTTCCCTTAGTTACCTGAAGTGAACAGCTCGGGGGTTACCGCTCCTTCATTGTGTCATTAAGTTCCCATGTGGCTTCCTCGGTCCCGTGGTTGGTCCAGAGAACCTTCACCATTTCCACGACTCGGTTCCGGGTATTTCTTGTTTTGGTGTCCAGGATTCTTACGGGTTTCTCTCGTATACTAGTGACTCGTCGAGGTCCACGGTCTCGTGTTGGAGCACGTGGCTTGGATCGTGTATGTATTTCTTTAGCTGAGATACGTGGAACACGTTGTGTACTCGTTCTAGCTCGACGGGTAAGGCGAGACGGTAGGCCAAGTCTCCGATTCTCTCCACGATTTCGTACGGGCCGATGAACCGGGGGCTGAGTTTTCCTTTTCTCCCGAACCTCATTACCCCTCGTGTGGGCGAGATCCTTAGCCAGATCTTGTCCCCGAGGCTGAATTCGGCTTGCTTCCTTTTTAGGTCGGCGTACGACTTCTGGCGGTCTTGGGCGGCCTTCATCCTTTCCTGGATGTGTTTGACCTTAGCTATGGTGTCTTGTAGGTATTGGGGGCCCAGTGTTACCGGGTTGACCATATCTTCCCAGCATAATGGGGTTCTACATCTCTGACCATACAGTGCTTCATATGGTGCCATGCGAATGCTCGCGTGGTAGCTGTTGTTGTACGAGAACTCGATGAGGTCTAGGTGTTCTTCCCACGTCCCTCGGAAGTCGAGCGCGCAGGCTCTTAGCATGTCTTCGAGGGTTTGGATGGTTCTTTCGGTTTGGCCGTCTGTGGTGGGGTGAAAGGCTGTGCTTAGCTTTAGTTGCGTCCCCAACGCCGCTTGTAGTGATTTCCAGAATTGCGAGAGGAACCTGGAATCTCGGTCGGACACAATGTTCCGGGGAACTCCGTGGTATTTCACTACCCGGTTTACGTAAGCTTGGGCTAGTTGCGTCATCGTCCATGTTTCTTTCATGGCAATGAACCGCGCTGTCTTGGTGAGTCGATCCGCTATGACCCAGATTTTATCCTTACCGGTTTTTGTTGGGGGTAGCCCTCCGACGAAGTCCATGGATATGGAATCCCATTTTCCTTGTGGTATTTCAAGGGGTTGTACGAGTCCCTTGGGTTTGCATCGTTCGGCTTTTACCCTTTGGCAATTCAGGCACTTGGCCACAAAGTCTGCGACTTCCTTTTTCATATTCGGCCACCAAAATGATTTCTTTACGTCTTGGTATAATTTGTCACCGCCCGGGTGGACGGAGTAAGGGGAGTTGTGTCCTTCCTCCAAGATCTGCTGTTTCAAGTGGGGTGCGTTGAGGGTACACACCACCTCCCTTTGTAGCGGAGGCTGCCGTCTGGGTGTGCTTTGAAGGGGCCCTCTTTCCCTCGAGTCAGGTCGCGCGGATTTTATCTAGTTCCGGGTCCTGTTGTTGTCCTGATTTGATTTCCTCGAAGAGGGTGGGCACGGCCTGTGTGTTGAGTAGATAGGCATTGGGGCGAGTTTGTCCCTGCTCTATTATTTCCAAGTGTAGCCTTTGGAAGTCCCTGTACAGATGGTCCGGTAGGACCACGTGGTGTTAAGGGAATGATTTGTCTTTCGGCTTAGGGCATCCGCCACTACGTTGGCTTTTCCCTCGTGGTATTGAATGTCTAGGTCGTAGTCCTTTATGAGTTCCAGCCATCTTCGTTGTCTCATGTTTAGGTCCTTTTGAGTAAAAATGTACTTCAGGCTCTTATGGTCGGTGTAGATCTTGCATTGTACTCCATACAGGTAGTGCCTCCAAATTTTCAGTGCGAATACGATAGCGGCTAGCTCGAGGTCATGGGTGGGGTAATTTTCTTCGTGGGTTTTGAGTTGCCTGGATGCGTAAGCTATTACCTTGCCATTTTGCATTAGTACGCATCCTAACCCCTTCTTGGATGCGTCGCTGTAGACTTCAAACCCTTCCGATCCGGAGGGTATGGCTAGCACGGGTGCAGTGGTTAGTTTATCCTTTAATGCTTGGAAGGCCGAGATGCAGCCGTTGTCCCAACGGAAGGGGGTTTCCTTTTTCATGAGCTTAATGAGGGGTTGGGCTATCTTGGTGAAGTCGGGTACGAATCTCCTGTAGTAGCCCGCTAGACCTAAGAAGCTTCGGACTTCCGAGAGTGAGTTCGGCGTGGTCCATTCCTTAACGGCGCGAACCTTAGCGGGGTCCACCCTAATCCCTTCCTTGGTTATCACGTGGCCCAAGAAGGCTACGCTGTCTTGCCAGAATTCGCACTTGAGAATTTAGCGTAGAGTTGGTTCTCCCTGAGGGTTTGCAGAGATATGCGTAGGTGTTTCTCATGTTCTTCTTTATTTCGGGAGTAGACTAGGATGTCGTCAATGAACACGATGACGAAGTCATCCAGGTGAGGTCGGAATACTCGATTCATGAGGTCCATGAATATGGCAGGCGCGTTAGTGAGGCCGAAAGGCATTACGGTAAACTCGTAGTGGCCGTAACGTGTCCGGAAGGCCGTTTTCTGGATGTCCGGTTTGGCCACTTGGATCTGGTGATACCCGGATCTTAGGTCGATCTTCGAGAATACCCTGCCCCTTTGAGTTGGTCAAATAAGTCATCTATTCGGGGAAGGGGGTACCTATTCTTTATAGTAACTTGGTTGAGTTCCCGGTAGTCGATGCACAGGCGCATGCTCCCATCCTTCTTCTTAACGAATAGTACCGGTGCTCCCCATGGGGAGGTGCTGGGCCGGATGTAACCCTTATCTAGCAGTTCTTGGAGTTGTGTTTTCAGTTCCTTCATTTCCTTTGGTGCTAGCCGGTAGGGTGGTTTAGAGATCGGGGCGCGCCCGGCATGAGGTCTATGGTGAACTCGACCTCTCTGGTCGGGGTGCCCCGGGAATCTCGTCTGGGAAGACGTCGGTGAACTCGTTCACCACTGGATGGCTTGTGGTTCGGGTGTTTTGGCGTTGAGGTCTTCGACTGAGCATAAGAAGGCCTCGTTTCCTTGGCCCAGATACTTCTTAATTTCATCATGTTTATCAGCTTGATCCCTGGATCCTGGCGGGCACTGCGGTACGACACCCTCTTACCGTTTGGCCCTCGTAGGACCACTTTCTGCTCTCCGCACAGGATTTGCGCTTGGAACTTCCCTAGCCAATCCATGCCCAAGATTACTTGCATCCCATCCAATTGAAACTGGATCAGGTTACTGGGGAATTCCACTCCCTGAATGGTGATCATTACATGCTCGTACATGCGATCACATTTTATGACCTCGCCTGAGGCCACCTTGACTTGGAGTCGGACCTTGGTGGTGGCGTTAAGACCGAGCTGGGCGGCGAACTCGGTTGCTATAACGAGTTGGTAGCCCCTGAGTCGAATAATATGACAGCTGGGGTGGCGTGCACTAGGAAGGTTCCGGAGACTATGTTGCTATCTCCGATCCTGGCCTTGCTTAGGGTGAGGATTCTTCCCCGGGTAGTCGGCGCGATGGTTTGGTCAAGTGGGGGCGGTTTTGGGGTTCTTAGCTTCCTTGGCGAGAATTGGACGACTTCCTTCGGGTTTCCTTTTATACCCCAGTTGCATTCCTGGAGGCGGGTCCGCTACCTGTTGTAGCTGACATGCCTTGGCATAGGCCTCTCCGAGGGTCTCCGGTTCTTGGGCGGCCAAGGACCTCTGGTGTTCGGGCTTAAGGCCCGTTAGGAATTTCCTGACTTTGATCCCTTCGGTGGTACTAGCTCGGGGGCGAGGCGAGCCAGTCGCAGAATCGTCGGTAGTATTCTGAGACCGGGGCCGTCCCCTGTCTAGATTGAGGAATTCCTCGCACATGGCGGCCTTCAGGTGGTTGGGTAGAACTGTTCTCGTAACTGCGTCTTTAAGTCCTCCCAGTTGAATCCGGGGTCTTGCTCGTACATAGGCCCCTCGCGGGCCCACCAGTTGTCGGCCTTCATGGTGCTTGAAATAGAAGGAGCTATTCTGACCCGGTGGCGTTCGGGCCATTGGGTCGTCCTGAACCACTTGTCGAAATGTTCTCAAATCAAATTCCTCGAGGGGGTTTTTGTTGGGGGGTTTTCCCCCTTCGTCTCGCCGAGAAGGGTGGGTGGTCGATGTGGCGAAGACTTGGTGGTGGGATTTTGAGAG
>NW_017616754.1:0-12968 GCF_001879475.1 Ipomoea nil | reverse complement strand
TTTAATAGATTTGTAAATAATGATGATATTGTTGAATATTGTAAATAAATAATTAATCTTTTTCAATTGTGATTGGCCTCCCGCATCAATAAATTCTGACCCCACTCGAAATGTCGAGTATATAATATATAGACATAAATGTATAATTCAACTATTAACTTAAATTTTTATAGATAAAATGGTATGCATCATTAAATTTCAGTTGGTAGGGTTAATATAATTGCTTTTGAATGTTAAATGTACTGTTTCGTTGATTTCAAAGCTCAATTATTTATACATATCTTCTACAATTAAATTATTGAATTAATAGATTGATAGCCCTATGTTGACCTAATTTACATGCTCGATCTATGGGTAGCCAACACTATTCTATCAAGCACCGTCATTAAAAAAAAAAAACAAAAAAACAAATTGCTTATATTTATTGATGGTGATGTATATATCCTCACCACCTTAATTAATTCGTTATGCATATGGGTTCGGGGTTCCATGCATTTTTAAACTCCCTCAATGCATTACAACTAAGAATTATTAAGACTTTGTATTTTTGACACAATAAATTTTTTTTCTCTATATACTATTATGAGTATTACTATTTACTATTCTTATCCTGATTATGACTCTTTTGTGTCTTATAAATACATATCTTTATCATTTTATCATCATGAATTAATCAATAATAATATCAATATTATCATTGAAATGACATGTATAATACTCATTCATTTAGCTTGTCATTCTCAACTCATATTAAAATATATTTAAAATTCCTTGAACCTGAATGAGAATGCCACCTCCACTGAGACTCAAATTAAACTGACACCCTCCCATATGAGAATGCAACCTTAGTGCAATTGCCCGCATGGGTAGCTCAACTGGTCATAGAGGTGAAACTTTGGAAGAATGACCAGGGATCGAGTCTCACCGGCGCAGTGAGGGGGCTCCTTGTGCGCAGTGAGCACCGTTTAGCCTCTGTGGTTCATGTTTAGTTGAGTCACCATGATTTACATCCTCTCAAATGCTCTGTCGGCCGGCGTGTGGGGGTGCAACCTTAGTGCAATATATATATATATATATATATTATATATATATATATATATATATATATATATATATATATATATATAATAGTTACCATATAAATGAATTTATCCAATTATAATATGGAACGTTATGCTGTGGAATCGTGTTCATCTTGCAAGGTGGACACGGTTCCATATTCATAATTTTTATATTGTATATTCATAATTTCTATTCTATAGATTCATAATTTCTATACTTTAGATTCATAATTTCTAAACCGTAAATTCATAATTTAAATACAGTAGATTCATAATTTCTATACAGTAGATTCATAATTTCTATACTGCAAATTCATAATATCTGTACTGTAGATTCATAATTTCTGTACTGTATAGTTATCAAATTATGAACATATAGTTCTGTGATTTGTGAAAACAGAGTTCAACAATTGAAATATAAACATAAAAAATTATGAATATACATTTATAAAATTATGAACATATAACTTTATAATTATGAATCTAAAATATAAAATTATAAATATGAACAAGGTGGCTACGTTTCTACAGCATAATTTGCCATTATATATATCAACCTACAAATATCTACAATTAGAACGACAAAGAATTACATACCAAATAGGCAAATATATTATCAAAGTGAGCCAGCAAGTGGGCTTGTCAAAGCCTACCATTTGGCGGGACAGGCGACCTAAAATTGCTAGCTAGCCCACCCTTGCTCGGCAAAGCCCCACAAGCCTAACTTCTTTTTAAAAAATTAATTTAATTTAGAAAAAGCTAATAATTGGATAAAAAATCATCTAAATAATTTAAACAAATGTTAATACAGTTTTATACCCAATAATAAATTTAGATAATCTAAAACTAACGAAATTACTACAAAGTTTTAAAACTCCAAATGCTAAAATTCAAATAAAAAATTAACTTTTTAAATATTGATATTCATATTGAATTGGTGGACTAGCCTGCCCCGTGGCATGGCAAACCCATGTGTTTTGTCCCCCCGTCACCTAAGAATGGCAACGGCCCGTCCCCGAATCCCCAACCCCGTTCCGTCAACTTTTAGTTAAAATTTTAAATTTTAAAAATTATAAAAAATACCCCTCTATAATATGCTAATTATCAATGTCACCCTTGAATTATGAGTGATGTAAATGTTGCCCCTCAATTATCAAAATGGTACACATATAGCCCCTCCCGTAATGGACTTGTAGTTCCCGTTTAGTGTACACCGTTAAGCCGGGGTAAATATGTAATTTAGTTGTTTTTTCCTTTTTTCTTTTTTTTTTTTAATATATATTTTCCCTTTTTTTTCTCGGCCTCAACAAACAATAGTCTGGCGGCGAGCAGCGATGAAAGTGGACTCGATTGGTGGCATCCAGTAGCAGCGGCGACGAATGAGCTCCGGCGAGACCCTCCCTTGATTTGAAGTACTAGCGATGGACAACGGCAAAGTCCAGCGACTTTCTCTGTTTCCAGTGTGAACGACAGCTACGGCGACACCAAGCTCGGACCTTGGTTCGTCTTCTTCCGGCGTGAACAAGACGAGGCAGCGCGGCTGAGCCTCCCTCCCTCTCGTTCGACATGGGCAGTATTTCCCGGTTAACGGCTCCCTCTTCCCCGGCGGCGTCCCCTGTTTCCGACAGAGCAGCGACAACAACCAACCATGGCGGAACTCCGGCGACTTTGTACCTATCCCGGCGAGGCAACATGGAGCTAGGACGACGGCAGTTGTGGTGATCTTCCGCGGAGCAACGTCGAGTTGTGGTTGTGGCAGCTGTGGGCAGTGTGGGTAGCTACGTCGGCAGCTGTGGCTGTGTGGGCTTCTCGCTGCCAGACTGTTGTTTGTTGAGGCAGAGAAAGAAAAAGTAAAAAAACAAAGGGAAAATATACAAAGAAAAAGGAAAAAAACAACTAAATTACATATTTACCCTGACTTAATGATGTCCACTAATGGGGAACCACAGATCCGTTATGGGAAGGGCTATATGTGCACCGTTTTGATAATTGAGGGGCAACACTTACACCACTCGTAAATTCAGGGGTGACATTGATAATTGACATATTATAGAGGACATTTTTTACAATTTTCCTTTTAATGTATATATATATATATATATATATATATATATATATATATATATATATATATATATATCTTTATTTATTTATTTAATTATTTATCTATTTAATTATAAAAATTAATCGGGGACGGGACGGGGCGGGGAGGGGTATCCCCCGGCTTCGTCCCTGTCCCCGACTGGAATTGCTTACATTCTCCGTCCCCGTCTCCGTTCCCCGAAAATTTGTCTTATCCCCGTCCCCGTCGGGGCGGGAATTGGAAATTCCCATCGGGGCTGGAATTGAGAATTCCCGTCGGGGACGAGGCACATTGTCATCCCTATCGTCACCTTATTAGGTGTCAGGCAAGTCAACCCAACATCTTAACCCTATTTTAACAGCTCTAACACCAAATCATCATTAAATAACAAAGTTTATTAACACCTTGGGATGGAAGTAGGCTAGGCCGAGCTGCGCTTTAGAGAATTGAAATAGGCCTATGCCTGCTATGAAAATGTTAGGTTTGAGC
Organism: Ipomoea nil; assembly: GCF_001879475.1. Lineage (NCBI taxonomy): Eukaryota > Viridiplantae > Streptophyta > Magnoliopsida > Solanales > Convolvulaceae > Ipomoea > Ipomoea nil. Next base: position 9,335 of record NW_017616754.1, on the reverse strand, counting down.
CTGTATGTAGACTTTCTGTTATGCTCAAGCCTAAGTTTACAATTGGTCTGACTTAGCCTTTTTTTTCAAAACCTATTTAATATGTAGGCCATTAAAAATGTTTTAAAATAAGTCCTAAATAAGCTTTGAGTCTACTTAACATATTAGCCTTTTTAAATCCTACATCTTTTTAAAGAAAGTTTTAAAAATATACCTAATACCCTATTATAAATACTCTTACTGTCTCATTTTATCTTCTTGTTTAATATTCATTGGTCAAACTAACACTTTCTTCTTTCTTCTTTACTTATTTTCTTTAGTAATTTTTGATTATTTTTAAATTTAATTTATGTGCTTAATAGTACTTTCAATGTACTTTCTAAATATATAAATTTTATATACTAATACTAAATGTAATATTATGAAAAATCGAATTAAAAATAACTTCAGTTAAGCCTCGTTAACTAAACCAGACACATAAAAAAGGACACAAAGAGTATATAATAATACAAAACTAATACATTACTAAACATAAGTATATCACCACAAATTTGCAATTAGTAGGAAGATCGAAATACTAGAAGCGAAAAATGAAATAGAATTGAAAATTTTGGGGATTACGATTTGCTAATTCACATATATACTTGGGTTATATTGTAAATATAAAAATTTATTTTTGGAATATATGGAAGGGGAATACCCAAGAAGTTTAATTTACAGTACAGAGCTATCTAATTGACGCCAGATTGGTATGCCGAATCTGTCCTCCTCAAGGATCTGTTCAAGCAACTCTGGGGGGCTTTCTAGGATTCTTAAGCCTGTGGTTGCCCCAACTGTTTTGGCCAAACAGTCAGCTGCAGTGTTCTGTTTCCATGGCACATATGATACCACCCAAGTTGGGATATTCCTAAGCTCACGCTTACATGCATGGATGATGTTATTTGCAACACTGCCAGTCATCGCATTCTGCTTCACAGCGTTTACAACACTCAATGCATCACTTTCGAAGCACACCCTCTTCAATCTAAGGGCACTTGCTAGCTGGATCCCTTTCAACACAGCCCAGGCTTCAGCAGCTTCAATATATAAAGAATTTGATCTTGAATGAATCACTAATGATAAGGATATATGTTCGATCCTAAGGATGTACACCCGGTGCCCGACCGTATCGAGACCGGGTCACTACCCGACCCTTGGAAGTGAGCCCCTACCCTTCCCGACCGGTAAGGGTCAGTAGACACGGTCGACCCCCGGGCAGCAGGACACCTCGAAGAACCCGCCGGGAAGTGACCGGTTTGCTGGGCGATCCCGACCAGAGGCCCTCGGACGACTCTCGGCCAGAGGGGAGGAGGAGTCAGACCTCTAGCGCCGCGTGGCAGACATCGACACGGCCGCAGGTAACACCCGGTGCATGCCCACCACGTGTCTAACATGCCGGAGGCCCGGCGTGACCCACCTTTCTGACCCTATAAATAGCGCATTAAATGCACCTTGGAGGGGACTTTGGGACGAGGCAAGACTGGACCTTCCCGACCCACGTAAGAGATCCGAGCCTTGCTTACGACCGCATAAATATACCACTTAGTATAAACAGTATCATTTTGGCGCCGTCCGTGGGGATCGAACTGAAAGCCGTCCCGGTAAACACCAGACCGATCCTGAAAATGTTTCTATTCATGGACTTTAATAACGATGCGGAAGCCGAGGAGAGCTCATCGGACCTCCGATCACAGATGAATCCGCGGATGGACCTCAATACACCACCGGGCAGGGAGATGACCCCGGACCCGGTTAATTTCATTCAACCAGGAGTAGCATTCCCTGGCATCCCCGGACAAATGCCACTCCAATACCCGATGTATGCACCCGGGATGTTTGACCCGGTGTACCCATATTGGCAAAGCCCACAACGCTTCTTCGGAGCCCAATACCAGTACCCACCAGGCCCGAATGCCTACCAACCCTACATGCCCATGCAATGCCGAATGCGCCGAACGCGCCCGAGTCGGGCCAGTCAGTGGCGTCAGCGTCAGCAGCGGCACCAGAGCTCCGGCGGGCCCAATCTGAGCGCCGACCGGCCCGGTCGAGGCTAGGACCTGGAGCAGCTCACGAGCGGGGGGCTGAAGAAGTCCCCGCGCGCATGAGTGCTTTCGTTCGTCTCTAGCCGTCTGTGCATCAGCGAATCGGAGCCCGGCAAGATATGGAGGAATCTGTAAACCTCTCAGCGCCCCGACAAGAAGAGTTCGGAGAAGTCAGCAGCTGCAGATCTAGGAGAATGGCTCGACGGGCTGCTGACCGAGAGGATCCGCGAAACGAAGCTAAGGGACTGTCGCAGCAAGTCCGGGAGGAATTTAGTAAATGGAGGCGTGAGCATGGCCACCGGTCGTCCGAACCTGAAGCGCCCCTACTGCGCAACCCCTTTACGGCAGATGTAATGAGCCTCCCCTACCCTCACGACTTGCGAATACCGGGGAATAAAGGTTACGATGGAAAAACCGACCCGGAAGCACACATTAACTCCTACTATGGAAACATGCTGATGATGGGAGTAACCGACGTAGTAATGTGTCGAGTGTTTTACTCAACCTTGACAGGGAGGGCAGCAGACTGGTTCCAAACATTGGAGCCCGGTTCAATCGCCTGTTTCGCGAAGTTGGCGAAAAAGTTCGTGCACAAATTCGCCACCTCCAAAGAAGTCCGGAAACACTTCACTTACCTTGAAAAGGCCAAGCAACTAGAAGGTGAGTCCTTGACGGACTTCCTCATCAAATGGAAGGCAGCGATCGGCGAGGTTGAACCCCTCGACGACCGGACAGCGATCAACGTGTTGCATTCCAATTTGCGTGCCGGGGCCCTATACCAAGAATTCATCCTACACCCTCCGGCTACCTACGATGAGGCAATCCGAAGGGTAACTGGCTATGCTAATGCTGGTGAAGCCAATTTCGCCAAGCGCCAACAAGAGGCCGGCAGCAGCCGAAAACCGCAGGGCCGACAAGAGGAGGGAGGACGAACGACAGATCCGGCCGAGGGCGAGGAAGAACACCCGACTTTACCCCCTTGAACAGACCGGCAGTTGACGTCCTTCGATTTGCCCAATCTTGCAACATGATCCAGTTGCCGGAACCACAGCGCGAGGGTCGCGACAAGACAAAGTATTGCGCGTACCATCGCAGCAAAGGGCACGAAACGGAAGACTGCACGACCCTCAGGCAAGTCATAGAGGAGTTGTTACGATCGGGAAAGCTCACTGAGTTCACCAACAAGAAGGACGAGAAAAAATCGTCTTGGAAAAACCCGTTCAAGAAATCAAATAAGAACAAAAAAGACAAAGATCACGACCGGGACACCGAGCCCCCGACAGTCGACTGGAAAACAAGTCATCCACGTCATATTCGGTGGCCCGGAGGAAAGTTCCAATGCCCGGGAGAAATTCCAAATCGGACTAATAGGATCTGAGCCTAGTGAGAAGAGACAAAAGCTAGAACCAATCACGTTTACCCCGAGCGATATGCCGAAGGGAGAGGACTGCAACACTGAAGCATTGGTCGTCACGATCGACATCATGGGGACCGACGTCCAACGTGTCATGGTGGACACGGGCAGCAGCGTGAATGTCTTGTACATGGACGTCTTCCAGAAGCTAAAATTAGAACCGATCGAGTTAACACCCATCGGGACCCCATTATCTGGATTCACTAGTGATACTATCCATCCGGAGGGAAAGATAACATTGCCGGTAGAAATTGGCAACCGACCCCGGACGATCAAAACCATGATGGAATTCATCGTCGTCAACCTTCGATGCGTCCACAACGCTATCTTAGGGAGACCTACGATCGTGTCGATCGGAGGAATTATCTCCATGCCCCACTTATGCATGAAATTCTCAACCCCGAAGGAGTAGGGGTCGTCCGAGGAGACGTCCGATCAGCCCGGAAGTGCTACCAAAAGGCAATCGACAGAAAGGAGGCCTGGAATTCCCAAGTAAATTCAATCTCCAAGAAAGCGGAAGCTGAACGGAAGGAACAGCCGGAACCGTCGGATGAGGTCGAAGAGGTCCCCATACAAGCCGACCGCCCGGAAAGGACGATCCGCATTGGACGGCAGCTCCCCCCGGCGATCAAGGAAGCTGTCTTATTCGTACTAAGAGAGTTCTCAGACATCTTTGCATGGGGACCGGAGGACATGCCAGGAGTGGACCGGACAGTGATATGCCACCGATTGGCTGTCAGCCCGACAGCACGACCGGTGAAACAGAAGACAAGGCATCTCTCCAATGACCGCCGGGAGTTTGTCAGAAATGAAGTCAAAACCCTCACCGAGATCGGCCACCTCCGCCCGGTCGTTTATCCCGATTGGGTTGCCAATGTTGTTTTAGTGCCCAAACCACCAACATGGCGGATGTGCATCGACTACACAGACCTGAACAAGGCATGCCCGTTGGACCCATACCCCCTACCGAGCATACACCAAATGGTCGATGACACGGCTGGGGCGGACCTCATGAGCTTCATGGACGCATTTAGAGGGTACCATCAGATTTTGATGGCGAGGAAGATGAAGCCAAAACGTCCTTCGTGACTCCGGACGGACTCTTCTGTTATAGAGTCATGCCGTTCGGACTACGGAATGCCGGGGCCACGTATCAGAGGATGATCAACGCCTTGTTCGAAGGACAGCTTGGTCGAACGATGGAAGCGTATGTGGACGACATGCTCGTCAAAAGTAAAGATCGGACGGACCACGCGCGGGATCTTCGAGCATGTTTCGAGGTAATGCGCACCTACCGGTTGCGTCTAAACCCGGCAAAATGCACGTTTGCCGTCCAGACCGGGAAGTTTTTGGGATTCATGATGACGAAGAAGGGAATCGAACCCAACTCGGTTAAGGTAAAAGCTATATTGGATATGCAACCGCCCACCATAGTCCGGGAAGTCCAGCAACTAACCGGAAGACTGGCCGCTCTCAGTCGATTCCTATCCAAGCTGGCGGAAAAAGCTTTACCCTTCTTCAAGACACTAAGAAAAGTCAATGGATTTGTGTGGGATGAGGAGTGCCAGGCGGCATTCAAGGAATTGAAGGAATACTTAATATCTCCGATCGTCCTTTCCAAGCCCGAACCGGGCGAAGACCTTGACCTCTACCTGGCTGCCTCTGACCGAGCTGTGAGCGCTGCGCTATGCCGCACGGATTCCGACGGTGTACAACGATCGGTATATTATGTCAGCCACGCCCTCCAAGGCCCGGAACTCAGATACTCCCGCCTCGAAAAGATGGTACTCGCCCTCTACACGACTGCAAAGAAACTCACCCCCTATTTTCAGGGCAGAGTCATCCGAGTGCTAACCGACCAACCGATCGGAGCCGTCCTTCGCACGGCTTCTTCCTCCGGCCGCCTTGTAAAATGGGCCATGATGTTAACACAGTTTGCCATTGAGTACAAGCCTCGACCGGCTATCAAGGGACAAGCGCTAGCAGACTTCGTCGCCGAATGTACAGCCAGGGAAACCCCAACCGCAGATCAGCAGGTTCAAGATGTTTCATGGTGGGAAGTCGCCACCGACGGATCAAGCAGTCGGAAAGGCTCCAGAGGAGGTGTTGTCATCACGAGCCCTGAAGGATTCAAGGTCTACTACGCTCTGATCTACCAGTTCTCTCCCACAAACAACGAGGCGGAATATGAGGCCTTCGTCGCAGGATTGCAGTTTACAAGGGACCTCGGCGCAGAAAGCGTAAGGGCTCGAACAGACTCGTCACTGGTAGTCGGGAAAGTTTTGGGAGACTTTGAAGTCAATGGCGAACGACTAGGACGCTACCGAGATCTAGCGATCGAACGTCTAACCACTTTCAGGACGTATGCAGTTCAACATGTTCCCCGGATGGACAACGCTGACGCTGACATCCTCTCGAAGTTGAGCGTGGAAGCACCCGAGCATATCTCTCGAGTAGCCCGGGTCCTCGTCGTACCGTACCCCTCCATCGACCACCGACAAGTCTTGCCGATTCAACCGGTCGAAGAAAATTGGATAACTGATATAATGGGATACTTGGAAGACGGTCGACTCCCGGATGATGAGGCGAGAGCCCGAAAAGCCAAGCTCCGAGCACCAAGGTTCCAGATACAGGAAGGTCGGCTGTACAGACGGTCGTACGGGGGCCCGCTTATGAGATGTCTATCCGCCTTTGAAGCCAAACTAGTCAAGGACGAGTTACATGCAGGAATATGCTCATCCCACCAGGGCGGGCGATCATTAGCTCGGGGGATAATGTTGATTGGATACTACTGGCCGTCGATACAGCTCGACTGTGAGAAGCTCACCAAAGAGTGTGAGACCTGTCAAATATTTGCAAGGATGCCCGGACGACCGGCTACCTTCTACCACCCGGTCAGCACAGCCATCCCCTTCGCGCGGTGGGGGTAGACATTGTTGGACCGTTTCCCCAACTGTCGGGGCGACGAAAATTCATAATAGTTGCGATAGATTATTTTTCCAAGTGGGTGGAAGCGGAACCCCTCGCGACGATCACGTCACAACAGTGTGCCCGTTTCATATGGCGAAACGTGGTTTCAAGGTTCCGGGGTGCCGGTGCAGATTGTTACAGATAATGGAAGACAGTTCGAGGGCCAACACTTCAAAAACTTCCTAGCAACGATCGGCCACAAAAATCCATCCGGTCGTCCGTAGCATACCCCCAGGGGAACGACCAAGTGGAAAATGCTAATCGGACGATCTTAGAGGGTCTAAAGAAAAAACTGCACTCAGCCGGCCGGTCATGGGCGGATGAGCTCCTGTTTGTCCTGTGGACATACCGCACCACCCCGAGAGAGGCGACCGGCGAAACGCCCTTCGCTTTAGTATATGGGGCCGAAGCACGCCTACCTGTTGAAGCATGGATTGCGAGCCCGAGGGAGAGTCGATACGTCGAAGGAGAAAACGATGCAGCCCGATCCTTAGATCTAGACTGTATCGAAGAAAGAAGAGACCTAGCGGCCCAGAGAATCGCCGACTACCAAAAAAGGATCAAAGCCACTCGAGACGTCTGGGTACGTCCGCGTTACTTCCAAGTCGGGGACTACGTACTGAGAAGACGCGAAGCCAGCCAACCTCAAGAAGGAGGGAAATTGGCGCAGAACTGGGAAGGCCCGTATGTGGTGTCAGCAGTGATACGCCCGGGTACCTACAAGCTCGAAACGACAACCGGTAGACCGGTCGACCGGACGTGGAACTCAGAGAATTTGGTGATGTTCCGTCAATAGAATGTCATAGGTGGAGCTGTAATTTCCTGTTTCTTTCATTTCCCGTTTGAACCTGTTGTATTGTACTTTTCTTCCTGAGACCACATGAGTTGGCTCGAATGTTGTAACGTCATTATTTAGATGTCTGCAATGAAAATCGTCCTTCCACCAACAAACAAGAATCTCGCCAACATGCTGCAGCCGGAACCGGCTTAAACTTCCGGCCTTTGTTGCCCAAACGACCACAATGTCGCTTAAACTTCCGGCCTTTGTTGCCCAAACGATCACAATGTCGCTTAAACTTCCGGCCTTTGTTGCCAATCGACCACAATGTCGCTTAAACTTCCGGCCTTTGTTGCCCAAACGACCACAATGTCGCTTAAACTTCCGGCCTTTGTTGCCTAAACGACCATAATGTCGCTAAAACTTTGCAGTCGACCGGCAATGACGATGTCATACCGCTCGACTGCTATACACGTTTTTTTCGGTTTGCTCTTACCTTTGCAGTCCGACCGGCAATTGACCGACCGTCATAGCCGCTCGGACTCGGGGGGCTATACACGCGTTTTTTTCGCGTTTGCCTCCTTACCTTTGCAGTCCGACCGGCAATTGACCGACCGTCATAGCCGCTCGGACTCGGGGGGCTAATACAACGCGTTTTTTTCGCGTTTGCCTCCTTACCTTTGCAGTCCGACCGGCAATTGACCGACCATCATAGCCGCTCGGACTCGGGGGCTATACACGCGTTTTTTCGCGTTTGCCTCCTTACCTTTGCAGTCCGACCGGCAATTGACCGACATCATAGCCGCTCGGACTCGGGGGGCTATACACGCGTTTTTTCGCGTTTGCCTCCTTACCTTTGCAGTCCGACCGGCAATTGACCGACCATCATAGCCGCTCGGACTCGGGGGGCTATACACGCGTTTTTTCGCGTTTGCCTCCTTACCTTTGCAGTCCGACCGGCAATTGACCGCAACCCCCCTCCGCCCCCCACCTGCGACCGTCATAGCCGCTCGGACTCGGGGGGCTATACACGCGTTTTTTCGCGTTTGCCTCCTTACCTTTGCAGTCCGACCGGCAATTGCGACTCATACCGCTCGACTCGCTATACACGCGTTTTTTCGGTTTGCTCTTACCGAGTCGGCGACCGTCATAGCGCTCGGACTCGGGGGCTATACACGCGTTTTTTCGCGTTTGCCTCCTTACCTTTGCAGTCCGACCGGCAATTGACCGACCGTCATAGCCGCTCGGACTCGGGGGGCTATACACGCGTTTTTTCGCGTTTGCCTCCTTACCTTTGCAGTCCGACCGGCAATTGACCGACCGTCATAGCCGCTCGGACTCGGGGGGCTATACACGCGTTTTTTCGCGTTTGCCTCCTTACCTTTGCAGTCCGACCGGTAATTGACCGACCGTCATAGCCGCTCGGACTCGGGGGGCTATACACGCGTTTTTTCGCGTTTGCCTCCTTACCTTTGCAGTCCGACCGGCAATTGACCAACCGTCATAGCCGCTCGGACTCGGGGGGCTATACACGCGTTTTTTTGCGTTTGCCTCCTTACCTTTGCAGTCCGACCGGCAATTGACCGACCGTCATAGCCGCTCGGACTCGGGGGGCTATACACGCGTTTTTTCGCGTTTGCCTCCTTACCTTTGCAGTCCGACCGGCAATTGACCGAACCGTCATAGCCGCTCGGACTCGGGGGGCTATACACGCGTTTTTTCGCGTTTGCCTCCTTACCTTTGCAGTCCGACCGGCAATTGACCGACCGTCATAGGCCGCTCGGACTCGGGGGCTATACACGCGTTTTTTCGCGTTTGCCTCCTTACCTTTGCAGTCCGACCGGCAATGACCGACCGTCATAGCGCTCGGACTCGGGGGGCTATACACGCGTTTTTCGCGTTTGCCTCCTTACCTTTGCAGTCCGACCGGCAATTGACCGACCGTCATAGCCGCTCGGACTCGGGGGGCTATACACGCGTTTTTTCGCGGCCTCCTTACCTTGCAGCGACGGCAATTGACCACGTCATGCGCTCGGACTCTATACACGCGTTTTGCAGTTTTCCGACCGGCAATTGACCGACCGTCATAGCCGCTCGGACTCGGGGGCTATAC
>NW_017616753.1:0-14993 GCF_001879475.1 Ipomoea nil | reverse complement strand
GGACTCGGCGAGAAACCAAAGAAACAATGGGGCACTGACCCTAAACCGTTTCTAAGAAAAAAAAAAAACCTAAGGAGTCGCCTCAACTGAGGGAGTCGGCGAGAAGAGATAGGAAACAAGGGCCCAGACCCTTAGTTGTTTCCGTGAAAAAGCCAAAAGGAGTTGCCTCGATTGAGGGACTCGGCGAGAAATTAAAGAAACAACCGGGCACTAACCCAAAACTGTTTCTAAGAAAAGAAAAAGCATATGGAGTCCTCGACTGAGGGACTCGGCGAGAAGAGATAGGAAACAAGGGCCCAGACCTTAGTCGTTTCCGCGAAAAAGCCAGAAGGAGTCGCCTCGACTGAGGGACTCGGCGAGAAATTAAAGAAACAATGGGCACTGACCCTAAACCATTTCTAAAAAAAGAAAAAGCCTAAGGAGTCACCTCGACTGAGGGACTCGGCGAGACGAGATAGGAAACAAGGGCCTAGACCCTTAGTCGTTTCTGTGAAAAAGCCAAAAGGAATCCCCTCAACTGAGGGACTCGGCGAGAAATTAAAGAAACAACGGGGCGCTGACCCTAAACCATTTCTAAGAAAAGAAAAAGCCTAAGGAGTCACCTCGACTGAGGGACTCGGCGAGAAGAGATAGGAAACAAGGCCCAGACCCTTAGTCATTTCCGTAAAGGAGTCGCCTCGACTGAGGGACTTGGCGAGAAATTAAAGAAAACAATGGGACACTGACCCTAAACCGTATCTAATAAAAGAAATAGCCTAAGGAGTCGCCTCGACTGAGGGACTCGGCGAGAAGATATAGGAAACAAAGGCCCAGACCTTAGTCGTTTCCGTGAAAAAGCCAAAAGGAGTCGCCTCGACAGAGGGACTCGGCGAGAAACTAAAGAAACAATGGGGCACTGACCCTAAACCGTTTCTAAGAAATGAAAAAACCTAAGGAGTCGCCTCAACTGAGGGACTCGGCGAGAAGAGATAGGAAACAAGGGCCCAGACCCTTAGTCGTTTCCGCGAAAAAGCCAAAAGGAGTCGCCTCGACTGAGGGACTCGGCGAGAAATTAAAGAAACAATGGGGCACTGACCCTAAAACGTTTTCTAAAAAAAGAAAAAGCCTAAGGAGTCGCCTCGACTGAGGGATTCGGCGAGACGAGATAGGAAACAAGGGCCTAGACCCTTAGTCGTTTCCGTGAAAAAGCCAAAAGGAGTCGCCTCGACTGAGGGACTCTGCGAGAAGAGATAGGAAAGAAGGGCCAAGACCGTTAGTCGTTTCTGTGAAAAAGCCAAAAGGATTCCCCTCAACTGAGGGACTCGGCGAGAAATTTAAGAAAAACGGGCACTGATCCTACACCGTTTCTAAGATAATAAAAAGCCTAAGGAGTCGCCTCGACTGAGGGACTCTGTGAGAAGAGATAGGAACCAAAGTCCCAGACCCTTAGTCGTTTCCGTGAAAAAGCCAAAAGGAGTCGCCGCAACTGAGGGACTCGGCGAGAAATTAAAGAAACAACGGGCACTGACCCTAAACCGTTTCTAAGAAAAGTAAAAAGCCTAAGGAGTCGCCTCGACTGAGGGACTCGGTGAGAAGAGATACGAACCAAGGGCCCAGACCCTTAGTCGTTTCCGTTGAAAAAGCCAAAACGGAGTCGCCTCGAACTGAGGGACTCGGCGAGAAAATTAAAGAAACAACAGGACGCAACGACCTAAACCATTTCTAAGAAAAGAAAAAGCCTAAGGAGTCACCTCGACTGAGGGACTCGGGGCGAGAAGGAGATAGGAAACAAGGGCCCAGACCCTTAGTCATTTCCGTGAAAAAACCAAAAGGAGTCACCTCGACTGAGGACTTGGCGAGAAATTAAAGAAACAATGGGACACTCACCCTAAACCGTATCTAATAAAAGAAATAGCCTAAGGAGTCGCCTCGACTGAGGGACTCGGCGAGAAGATATAGGAAACAAAGGCCCAGACCTTAGTCGTTTCCGTGAAAAAGCCAAAAGGAGTCGCCTCGACTGAGGGACTTGGCGAGAAATTAAAGAAAAAATGGGACACTGACCTAAACCGTATCTAATAAAAGAAAATAGCCTAAGGAGTCGCCTCGACTGAGGACTCGGCGAGAAGATATAGGAAAAAAGGCCCAGACCTTAGTCGTTTCCGTGAAAAAGCCAAAAGGAGTCGCCTCGACAGAGGGACTCGGCGAGAAACTAAAGAAACAATGGGGCACTGACCCTAAACCGTTTATAAGAAAAGAAAAAAGCCTAATGAGTCGCATCAACTGAGGGACTCGGCGAGAAGAGATAGGAAACAAGGGCCCAGACCCTTAGTTGTTTCCGTGAAAAAGCCAAAAGGAGTCACCTCGACTGATGGACTCGGCGAGAAATTAAAAAAACAACGGGGCACTGACCCAAAACCGTTTCTTAGAAAAGAAAAAGCCCTAAGGAGTCGCCTCGACTGAGGGACTCGGCGAGAAGAGATAGGAAACAAGGGCCCAGACCCTTAGTCGTTTCCGTGAAAAAGCCAAAAGGAGTCGCCTCGACTGAGGGACTCGGTGAGAAATTAAAGAAACAACGGGGCACTGACCCTAAACCGTTTCTAAGAGAAGAAAAAGCCTAAGGAGTCGCCTCGACTGAGGGACTCGGCTGAGAAGAGATAGGAAACCAAGGGCCCAGACCCTTAGTCGTTTCCGTGAAAAAGCCAAAAGGAGTCGCCTCGACTGAGGACTCGGCGAGAAATTAAAGAAACAACGGGGCACTGACCCTAAACCATTTCTAAGAAAAGAAAAAGCCTAAGGAGTCGCCTCGACTGAGGGACTCGGCAAGAAGATATAGGAAACAAGGGCCCAGACCCTTAGTCGTTTCCGTGAAAAAGCCAAAAGGAATCGCCTCGATTGAGGGACTCAGGCGAGAAATTAAAGAAACAACGGGGCACTAACCCTAAACTATTTCTAAGAAAAGAAAAAGCATATGGAGTCGCCTCGACTGAGGGACTCGGCGAGAAGAGATAGGAAACAAGGGCCCAAACCCTTAGTCGTTTCCGCGACAAAGCCAAAAGGAGTCGCCTCGACTGAGGGACTCGGCGAGAAATTAAAGAAACAATGGGGCACTAACCCTAAACCGTTTCTAAGAAAAGAAAAAGCCTAAGGAGTCGCCTCGAAACTGGAGGGGACTGCGGGCCGAGGACGAGATAGGAAAGAAGGGCCAAGACCGTTAGTCGTTTCTGTGAAAAAGCCAAAACGAATCGCCTCAACTGAGGACTCGGCGAGAAATTTAAGAAACAACGGGGCACTGACCCAAAACCGTTTCTTAGAAAATAAAAAGCCTAAGGAGTCGCCTCGACTGAGGGACTCGGCGAGAAGAGATAGGAACCAAGGGTCCCAAACCCTTAGTCGTTTCCGTGAAAAAGCCAAAAGGAGTCGCCTCAACTGAGGGACTCGGCGAGAAATTAAAGAAACAACGGGGCACTGACCCTAAACCGTTTCTAAGAAAAGAAAAAGCCTAAGGAGTCGCCTCGACTGAGGGACTCGGTGAGAAGAGATACGAACCAAGGGCCCAGACCCTTAGTTGTTTCCTTGAAAAAGCCAAACGGAGTCGCCTCGACTGAGGGACTCGGCGAGAAATTAAAGAAACAACGGGGCACTGACCCTAAACCATTTCTAAGAAAAGAAAAAGCCTAAGAGTCACCTCGACTGAGGACTCGGCGAGAAGAGATAGGAAACAAGGGCCCAGACCCTTAGTCATTTCGTGAAAAAACCAAAGGAGTCGCCTCGATGAGGGACTGGCGAAAATTAAAGAAAAATGGGACACTGACCCTAAACCGTATCTAAAAAAGAAAAAGCCTAAAGAGTCGCCTCGACTGAGGGACTCGGCGAGAAGAGATAGGAAACAAGGGCCCAGACCTTAGTCGTTTCCGTGAAAAAGCCAAAAGGAGTCGCCTCGACAGAGGGACTCGGCGAGAAACTAAAGAAACAATGGGGCACTGGACCCTAAACCGTTTATAAGAAAAGAAAAAGCCTAATGGAGTCGCATCGAACTGAGGGACTCGGCGAGAAGAGATAGGAAACAAGGGCCCAGACCCTTAGTTGTTTCCGTGAAAAAGCCAAAAGGAGTCACCTCGACTGATGGACTCGGCGAGAAATTAAAAAACAACGGGGCACTGACCCAAAACCGTTTCTTAGAAAAGAAAAAGCCTAAGGAGTCGCCTCGACTGAGGGACTCGGCGAGAAGAGATAGGAAACAAGGGCCCAGACCCTTAGTCGTTTCCGTGAAAAAGCCAAAAGGAGTCGCCTCAACTGAGGGACTCGGCGAGAAATTAAAGAAACAACGGGGCACTGACCCTAAACCGTTTCTAAGAAAGAAAAAGCCTAAGGAGTCGCCTCGACTGAGGGACTCGGTGAGAAGAGATACGAACCAAGGGCCCAGACCCTTAGTTGTTTCCTTGAAAAAGCCAAACGGAGTCGCCTCGACTGAGGGACTCGGCGAGAAATTAAAGAAACAACGGGGCACTGACCCTAAACCATTTCTAAGAAAAGAAAAAGCCTAAGGAGTCACCTCGACTGAGGGACTCGGCGAGAAGAGATAGGAAACAAGGGCCAGACCCTTAGTCAGTTTCCGTGAAAAAGCCAAAAGGAGTCGCCTCGACTGAGGGACTTCGGCGAGAAATTAAAGAAAAATGGGACACTGACCCTAAACCATATCTAAGAAAAGAAAAAGCCATAAGGAGTCGCCTCGACTGAGGGACTCGGCGAGAAGAATAGGAAACAAGGCCAGACCTTAGTCGTTTCCGTGAAAAAGCCAAAAGGAGTCGCCTCGACATGAGGGACTCGGCGAGAAACTAAAGAAACAATGGGGCACTGACCCTAAACCGTTTATCTAAGAAAAGAAAAAGCCTAATGGAGTCGCATCGAACTGAGGGACTCGGCGAGAAGAGATAGGAAACAAGGGCCCAGACCCTTAGTTGTTTCCGTGAAAAAGCCAAAAGGAGTCACCTCGACTGATGGACTCGGCGAGAAATTAAAAAAACAACGGGGCACTGACCCAAAACCGTTTCTTAGAAAAGAAAAAGCCTAAGGAGTCGCCTCGACTGAGGGACTCGGCGAGAAGAGATAGGAAACAAGGGCCCAGACCCTTAGTCGTTTCCGTGAAAAAGCCAAAAGGAGTCGCCTCGACTGAGGGACTCGGCGAGAAATTAAAGAAACAACGGGGCACTGACCCTAAACCGTTTCTAAGAGAAGAAAAAGCCTAAGGAGTCGCCTCGACTGAGGGACTCGGTGAGAAGAGATAGGAACCAAGGCCCAGACCCTTAGTCGTTTCCGTGAAAAAGCCAAAAGGAGTCGCCTCGACTGAGGCACTCGGCGAGAAATTAAAGAAACAACGGGGCACTGACCCTAAACCATTTCTAAGAAAAGAAAAAGCCTAAGGAGTCGCCTCGACTGAGGGACTCGGCAAGAAGAGATAGGAAACAAGGGCCCAGACCCTTAGTCGTTTCCGTGAAAAAGCCAAAAGGAATCGCCTCGATTGAGGGACTCAGCGAGAAATTAAAGAAACAACGGGGCACTAACCCTAAACTATTTCTAAGAAAAGAAAAAGCATATGGAGTCGCCTCGACTGAGGGACTCAGGCGAGAAGAGATAGGAAACAAGGGCCCAGACCCTTAGTCGTTTCCGCGACAAAGCCAAAAGGAGTCGCCTCGACTGAGGGACTCGGCGAGAAATTAAAGAAACAATGGGGCACTAACCCTAAACCGTTTCTAAGAAAAGAAAAAGCCTAAGGAGTCGCCTCGACTGAGGGACTCGGCGAGACAGGCAGATTAGGGAAAACAAGGGCCTCAGGACCCGTTAGTCGTTTCTGTGAAAAAGCCAAAACGAATCGCCTCAACTGAGGGACTCGGCGAGAAATTTAAGAAACAACGGGGCACTGACCCTAAACCGTTTCTTAGAAAATAAAAAGCCTAAGGAGTCGCCTCGACTGAGGGACTCGGCGAGAAGAGATAGGAACCAAGGTCCCAAACCCTTAGTCGTTTCCGTGAAAAAGCCAAAAGGAGTCGCCTCAACTGAGGGACTCGGCGAGAAATTAAAGAAACAACGGGGCACTGACCCTAAACCGTTTCTAAGAAAAGAAAAAGCCTAAGGAGTCGCCTCGACTGAGGGACTCGGTGAGAAGAGATACGAACCAAGGGCCCAGACCCTTAGTTGTTTCCTTGAAAAAGCCAAACGGAGTCGCCTCGACTGAGGGACTCGGCGAGAAATTAAAGAAACAACGGGGCACTGACCCTAAACCATTTCTAAGAAAAGAAAAAGCCTAAGGAGTCACCTCGACTGAGGGACTCGGCGAGAAGAGATAGGAAACAAGGGCCCAGACCCTTAGTCATTTCCGTGAAAAAACCAAAAGGAGTCGCCTCGACTGAGGGACTCGGCGAGAAATTAAAGAAACAATGGGACACTGACCCTAAACCGTATCTAATAAAAGAAAAAGCCTAAGGAGTCGCCTCGACTGAGGGACTCGGCGAGAAGATATAGGAAACAAAGGCCCAGACCTTAGTCGTTTCCGCGAAAAAGCCAAAAGCAGTCGCCTCGACAGAGGGACTCGGCGAGAAACTAAAGAAACAATGGGGCACTGACCCTAAACCGTTTCTAAGAAAAGAAAAAGCCTAAGAGTCGCTCAACTGAGGGACTCGGCGAGAAGAGATGGAAACAAGGCCCAGACCCTTAGTCGTTTCCGTGAAAAAGCCAAAAGGAGTCGCCTCGACTGAGGACTCGGCGAGAAATTAAAAAAACAACAGGGCACTGACCCAAAACCGTTTCTTAGAAAAGAAAAAGCCTAAGGAGTCGCCTCGACTGAGGGACTCGGTGAGAAGAGATAGGAACCAAGGGCCCAGACCCTTAGTCGTTTCCCGTCGAAAAAAGCCAAAAGGGAAGTCGCCTCGACTGAGGGACTCGGTGAAGAAATTAAAGAAACAACGGGGCACTGACCCTAAACCGTTTCTAAGAAAAGAAAAAGCCTAAGGAGTCGCCTCGACTGAGGGACTCGGTGAGAAGAGATAGAACCAAGGCCCAGACCCTTAGTCGTTTCCGTGAAAAAGCAAAAGGAGTCGCCTCAACTGAGGCGACTCGGCCGAGAAATTAAAGAAACAACAGGGCACTGACCCTAAAACCAGTTTCTAAGAAAAGTAAAAGCCTAAGGAGTCGCCTCGACTGAGGGACTCGGTGAGAAGAGATACGAAACAAGGGCCCAGACCCTTAGTCGTTTCCGTGAAAAAGCCAAAAGGAATCGCCTCGATTGAGGGACTCAGCGAGAAATTAATGAAACAACGGGGCACTAACCCTAAACTATTTCTAAGAAAAGAAAAAGCATATGGAGTCGCCTCGACTGAGGGACTCGGCGAGAAGAGATAGGAAACAAGGGCCCAGACCCTTAGTCGTTTCCGCGACAAAGGCAAAAGGAGTCGCCTCGACTGAGGGACTCGGCGAGAAATTAAAGAAACAATGGGGCACTAACCCTAAACCGTTTCTAAGAAAAGAAAAAGCCTAAGGAGTCGCCTCGACTGAGGGACTCGGCGAGACGAGATTGGAAACAAGGGCCTAGACCCTTAGTCATTTCCGTGAAAAAGCCAAAAGGAGTCGCCTCGACTGAGGGACTCTGCGAGAAGAGATAGGAAAGAAGGGCCAAGACCGTTAGTCGTTTCTGTGAAAAAGCCAAAACGAATCGCCTCAACTGAGGGACTCGGCGAGAAATTTAAGAAACAACGGGGCACTGACCCTAAACCGTTTCTTAGAAAATAAAAAGCCTAAGGAGTCGCCTCGACTGAGGGACTCGGCGAGAAGAGATAGGAACCAAGGTCCCAAACCCTTAGTCGTTTCCGTGAAAAAGCCAAAAGGAGTCGCCTCAACTGAGGGACTCGGCGAGAAATTAAAGAAACAACGGGGCACTGACCCTAAACCGTTTCTAAGAAAAGAAAAAGCCTACGGAGTCGCCTCGACTGAGGGACTCGGTGAGAAGAGATACGAACCAAGGGCCAAGATCCTTAGTTGTTTCCTTGAAAAAGCCAAACGGAGTCGCCTCGACTGAGGGACTCGGCGAGAAATTAAAGAAACAACGGCGCACTGACCCTAAACCATTTCTAAGAAAAGAAAAAGCCTAAGGAGTCACCTCGACTGAGGGACTCGGCGAGAAGAGATAGGAAACAAGGGCCCAGACCCTTAGTCATTTCCGTGAAAAAAACCAAAAGGAGTCGCCTCGACTGAGGGACTTGGCGAGAAATTAAAGAAACAATGGGACACTGACCCTAAACCGTATCTAATAAAAGAAAAAGCCTAAGGAGTCGCCTCGACTGAGGGACTCGGTGAGAAGATATAGGAAACAAAGGCCCAGACCTTAGTCGTTTCCGTGAAAAAGCCAAAAGCAGTCGCCTCGACAGAGGGACTCGGCGAGAAACTAAAGAAACAATGGGGCACTGACCCTAAACCGTTTCTAAGAAAAGAAAAAGCCTAAGGAGTCGCCTCAACTGAGGGACTCGGCGAGACGAGATTGGAAACAAGGGCCTAGACCCTTAGTCATTTCCGTGAAAAAGCCAAAAGGAGTCGCCTCGACTGAGGGACTCTGCGAGAAGAGATAGGAAAGAAGGGCCAAGACCGTTAGTCGTTTCTGTGAAAAAGCCAAAACGAATCGCCTCAACTGAGGGACTCGGCGAGAAATTTAAGAAACAACGGGGCACTGACCCTAAACCGTTTCTTAGAAAATAAAAAGCCTAAGGAGTCGCCTCGACTGAGGGACTCGGCGAGAAGAGATAGGAACCAAGGTCCCAAACCCTTAGTCGTTTCCGTGAAAAAGCCAAAAGGAGTCGCCTCAACTGAGGGACTCGGCGAGAAATTAAAGAAACAACGGGCACTGACCCTAAACCGTTTCTAAGAAAAGAAAAAGCCTAAGGAGTCGCCTCGACTGAGGGACTCGGTGAGAAGAGATAGGAACCAAAGGCCCAGACCCTTAGTCGTTTCCGTGAAAAAGCCAAAAGGAGTCGCCTCGACTGAGGGACTCGGCGAGAAATTAAAGAAACAATGGGGCACTGACCCTAAACCATTTCTAAGAAAAGAAAAAGCCTAAGGAGTCACCTCGACTGAGGGACTCGGAGAGAAGAGATAGGAAACAAGGGCCCAGACCCTTAGTCATTTCCGTGAAAAAACCAAAAGGAGTCGCCTCGACTGAGGGACTTGGCGAGAAATTAAAGAAACAATGGGACACTGACCCTAAACCGTATCTAATAAAAGAAAAAGCCTAAGGAGTCGCCTCGACTGAGGGACTCGGTGAGAAGATATAGGAAACAAAGGCCCAGACCTTAGTCGTTTCCGTGAAAAAGCCAAAAGCAGTCGCCTCGACAGAGGGACTCGGCGAGAAACTAAAGAAACAATGGGGCACTGACCCTAAACCGTTTCTAAGAAAAGAAAAAGCCTAAGGAGTCGCCTCAACTGAGGGACTCGGCGAGAAGAGATTGGAAACAAGGGCCCAGACCCTTAGTCGTTTCCGTGAAAAAGCCAAAAGGAGTCGCCTCGACTGAGGGACTCGGTGAGAAATTAAAAAACAACGGGGCACTGACCCAAAACCGTTTCTTAGAAAAGAAAAAGCCTAAGGATTCGCCTCGACTGAGGGACTCGGTGAGAAGAGATAGGAACCAAGGGCCCAGACCCTTAGTCGTTTCCGCGAAAAAGCCAAAAGGAGTCGCCTCAACTGAGGGACTCGGCGAGAAATTAAAGAAACAACAGGGCACTGACCCTAAACCGTTTCTAAGAAAAGTAAAAGCCTAAGGAGTCGCCTCGACTGAGGGACTCGGTGAGAAGAGATACGAACCAAGGGCCCAGACCCTTAGTCGTTTCCGTGAAAGAGCCAAAAGGAGTCGCCTCGACTGAGGGATTCGGCGAGAAATTAAAGAAACAACGGGGCACTAACCCTAAACTATTTCTAAGAAAAGAAAAAGCATATGGAGTCGCCTCGACTGAGGGACTCGGCGAGAAGAGATAGGAACAAGGGCCCAGACCCTTAGTCGTTTCCGCGACAAAGGCAAAAGGAGTCGCCTCGACTGAGGGACTCGGCGAGAAATTAAAGAAACAATGGGGCACTAACCCTAAACCGTTTCTAAGAAAAGAAAAAGCCTAAGGAGTCGCCTCGACTGAGGGACTCGGCGAGACGAGATAGGAAACAAGGGCCTAGACCCTTAGTCGTTTCCGTGAAAAAGCCAAAAGGAGTCGCCTCGACTGAGGGACTCTGCCGAGAAGAGATAGGAAAGAAGGGCCAAGACCGTTAGTCGTTTCTGTGAAAAAGCCAAAACGAATCGCCTCAACTGAGGGACTCGGCGAGAAATTTAAGAAACAACGGGGCACTGACCCTAAACCGTATCTAATAAAAGAAAAAGCCTAAGGAGTCGCCTCGACTGAGGGACTCGGTGAGAAGATATAGGAAACAAAGGCCCAGACCTTAGTCGTTTCCGTGAAAAAGCCAAAAGCAGTCGCCTCGACAGAGGGACTCGGCGAGAAACTAAAGAAACAATGGGGCACTGACCCTAAACCGTTTCTAAGAAAAGAAAAAGCCTAAGGAGTCGCCTCAACTGAGGACTCGGCGAGAAGAGATTGGAAACAAGGGCCCAGACCCTTAGTCGTTTCCGTGAAAAAGCCAAAAGGAGTCGCCTCGACTGAGGGACTCGGTGAGAAATTAAAAAAACAACGGGGCACTGACCCAAAACCGTTTCTTAGAAAAGAAAAAGCCTAAGGATTCGCCTCGACTGAGGGACTCGGTGAGAAGAGATAGGAACCAAGGGCCCAGACCCTTAGTCGTTTCCGCGAAAAAGCCAAAAGGAGTCGCCTCAACTGAGGGACTCGGCGAGAAATTAAAGAAACAACAGGGCACTGACCCTAAACCGTTTCTAAGAAAAGTAAAAGCCTAAGGAGTCGCCTCGACTGAGGGACTCGGTGAGAAGAGATACGAACCAAGGGCCCAGACCCTTAGTCGTTTCCGTGAAAGAGCCAAAAGGAGTCGCCTCGACTGAGGGATTCGGCGAGAAATTAAAGAAACAACGGGGCACTGACCCTAAACCATTTCTAAGAAAAGAAAAAGCCTAAGGAGTCACCTCGACTGAGGGACTCGGCGAGAAGAGATAGGAAACAAGGGCCCAGACCCTTAGTCGTTTCCGCGAAAAAGCCACAAGGAGTCGCCTCAACTGAGGGACTCGGTGAGAAATTAAAGAAACAACAGGGCACTGACCCTAAACCGTTTCTAAGAAAAGAAAAAGCATATGGAGTCGCCTCGACTGAGGGACTCGGCGAGAAGAGATAGGAAACAAGGGCCCAGACCCTTAGTCGTTTCCGCGACAAAGGCAAAAGGAGTCGCCTCGACTGAGGGACTCGGCGAGAAATTAAAGAAACAATGGGGCACTAACCCTAAACCGTTTCTAAGAAAAGAAAAAGCCTAAGGAGTCGCCTCGACTGAGGGACTCGGCGAGACGAGATAGGAAACAAGGGCCTAGACCCTTAGTCGTTTCCGTGAAAAAGCCAAAAGGAGTCGCCTCGACTGAGGGACTCTGCGAGAAGAGATAGGAAAGAAGGGCCAAGACCGTTAGTCGTTTCTGTGAAAAAGCCAAAACGAATCGCCTCAACTGAGGGACTCGGCGAGAAATTTAAGAAACAACGGGGCACTGACACTAAACCGTTTCTTAGAAAATAAAAAGCCTAAGGAGTCGCCTCGACAGAGGGACTCGGTGAGAAGAGATAGGAACCAAGGTCCCAAACCCTTAGTCGTTTCCGTGAAAAAGCCAAAAGGAGTCGCCTCAACTGAGGACTCGGCCGAGAAATTAAAGAAACAACGGGGCACTGACCCTAAACCGTTTCTAAGAAAAGAAAAAGCCTAAGGAGTCGCCTCGACTGAGGGACTCGGTGAGAAGAGATACGAACCAAGGGCCAAGATCCTTAGTTGTTTCCTTGAAAAAGCCAAACGGAGTCGCCTCGACTGAGGGACTCGGCGAGAAATTAAAGAAACAACGGGGCACTGACCCTAAACCATTTCTAAGAAAAGAAAAAGCCTAAGGAGTCACCTCGACTGAGGGACTCGGCGAGAAGAGATAGGAAACAAGGGCCCAGACCCTTAGTCATTTCCGTGAAAAAACCAAAAGGAGTCGCCTCGACTGAGGGACTTGGCGAGAAATTAAAGATACAATGGGACACTGACCCTAAACCGTATCTAATAAAAGAAAAAGCCTAAGGAGTCGCTCGACTGAGGGACTCGGTGAGAAGATATAGGAAACAAAGGCCCAGACCTTAGTCGTTTCCGTGAAAAAGCCAAAAGCAGTCGCCTCGACAGAGGGACTCGGCGAGAAACTAAAGAAACAATGGGCACTGACCCTAAACCGTTTCTAAGAAAAGAAAAAGCCTAAGGAGTCGCCTCAACTGAGGACTCGGCGAGAAGAGATTGGAAACAAGGGCCCAGACCCTTAGTCGTTTCCGTGAAAAAGCCAAAAGGAGTCGCCTCGACTGAGGGACTCGGTGAGAAATTAAAAAAACAACGGGGCACTGACCCAAAACCGTTTCTTAGAAAAGAAAAAGCCTAAGGATTCGCCTCGACTGAGGGACTCGGTGAGAAGAGATAGGAACCAAGGGCCCAGACCCTTAGTCGTTTCCGCGAAAAAGCCAAAAGGAGTCGCCTCAACTGAGGGACTCGGCGAGAAATTAAAGAAACAACAGGGCACTGACCCTAAACCGTTTCTAAGAAAAGTAAAAGCCTAAGGAGTCCCTCGACTGAGGGACTCGGCGAGAAGAGATAGGAAACAAGGGCCCAGACCCTTAGTCGTTTCCGCGACAAAGGCAAAAGGAGTCGCCTCGACTGAGGGACTCGGCGAGAAATTAAAGAAACAATGGGGCACTAACCCTAAACCGTTTCTAAGAAAAGAAAAAGCCTAAGGAGTCGCCTCGACTGAGGGACTCGGCGAGACGAGATAGGAAACAAGGGCCTAGACCCTTAGTCGTTTCCGTGAAAAAGCCAAAAGGAGTCGCCTCGACTGAGGACTCTGCGAGAAGAGATAGGAAAGAAGGGCCAAGACCGTTAGTCGTTTCTGTGAAAAAGCCAAAACGAATCGCCTCAACTGAGGGACTCGGCGAGAAATTTAAGAAACAACGGGGCACTGACACTAAACCGTTTCTTAGAAAATAAAAAGCCTAAGGAGTCGCCTCGGACAGAGGGACTCGGTGAGAAGAGATAGGAACCAAGGTCCCAAACCCTTAGTCGTTTCCGTGAAAAAGCCAAAAGGAGTCGCCTCAACTGAGGGACTCGGCGAGAAATTAAAGAAACAACGGGCACTGACCCTAAACCGTTTCTAAGAAAAGAAAAAGCCTAAGGAGTCGCCTCGACTGAGGGACTCGGTGAGAAGAGATACGAACCAAGGGCCAAGATCCTTAGTTGTTTCCTTGAAAAAGCCAAACGGAGTCGCCTCGACTGAGGGACTCGGCGAGAAATTAAAGAAACAACGGCCGGCACTGACCCTAAACCATTTCTAAGAAAAGAAAAAGCCTAAGGAGTCGCCTCGACTGAGGACTCGGCGAGAAGAGATAGGAAACAAGGGCCAGACCCTTAGTCATTTCCGTGAAAAACCAAAAGGAGTCGCCTCGACTGAGGGACTTGGCGAGAAATTAAAGAAACAATCGGGACACTGACCCTAAACCGTATCTAATAAAAGAAAAAGCCTAAGGAGTCGCCTCGACTGAGGGACTCGGTGAGAAGATATAGGAAACAAAGGGCCCAGACCTTAGTCGTTTCCGTGAAAAAGCCAAAAGGCAGTCGCCTCGACAGAGGGACTCGGCGAGAAACTAAAGAAACAATGGGGCACTGACCCTAAACCGTTTCTAAGAAAAGAAAAAGCCTAAGGAGTCGCCTCAACTGAGGGACTCGGCGAGAAGAGATAGGAAACAAGGGCCCAGACCCTTAGTCGTTTCCGTGAAAAAGCCAAAAGGAGTCGCCTCGACTGAGGGACTCGGCTGAGAAATTAAAAAAACAACGGGCACTGACCCAAAACCGTTTCTTAGAAAAGAAAAAGCCTAAGGATTCGCCTCGACTGAGGGACTCGGTGAGAAGAGATAGGAACCAAGGCCCAGACCCTTAGTCGTTTCCGCGAAAAAGCCAAAAGGAGTCGCCTCAACTGAGGGACTCGGCGAGAAATTAAAGAAACAACAGGGCACTGACCCTAAACCGTTTCTAAGAAAAGAAAAAGCCTAAGGAGTCGCCTCGACTGAGGGACTCGGTGAGAAGAGATAGGAACCAAGGGCCCAGACCCTTAGTCGTTTCCGTGAAAAGCCAAAAGGAGTCGCCTCGACTGAGGGATTCGGCGAGAAATTAAAGAAACAACGGGCACTAACCCTAAATTTCTAAGAAAGAAAAAGCATATGGAGTCGCCTCGACTGAGGGACTCGGCGAGAAGAGATAGGAAACAAGGCCCAGACCCTTAGTCGTTTCGTGAAAAGGCAAAAGGAGTCGCCTCGACTGAGGGACTCGGCGAGAAATTAAAGAAACAATGGGGCACTGACCCTAAACCGTTTCTAAGAAAAGAAAAAGCCTAAGGAGTCGCCTCGACTGAGGGACTCGGCGAGACGAGATAGGAAACAAGGGCCTAGACCCTTAGTCGTTTCCGTGAAAAAGCCAAAAGGAGTCGCCTCGACTGAGGGACTCTGCGAGAAGAGATAGGAAAGAAGGGCCAAGACCGTTAGTCGTTTCTGTGAAAAAGCCAAAACGAATCGCCTCAACTGAGGGACTCGGCGAGAAATTTAAGAAACAACGGGGCACTGACCCTAAACCGTTCTAATAAAAAGAAAAAGCCTAAGGAGTCGCCTCGACTGAGGACTCGGTGAGAAGATATAGGAAACAAAGGCCCAGACCTTAGTCGTTTCCGTGAAAAAGCCAAAAGCAGTCGCCTCGACAGAGGACTCGGCGAGAAACTAAAGAAACAATGGGGCACTGACCCTAAACCGTTTCTAAGAAAAGAAAAGCC
>NW_017616752.1:7500-12503 GCF_001879475.1 Ipomoea nil | reverse complement strand
ACTTACTCTGATGAAGAAAATAGCCGACAGGGCAATGGGTGGAGAAGAGACACCGGGAAGAGAGTTTGGGTTGAGAAAGGCACTGTAAACTTATCAAACCTGACCAGGAACAATAGAGATTCTGGGAAAGGCAGAAATCCACCTCAAAAAGATCCATTCCACAACCATAGAGAACTGGAGGGGGATGAATGCCTTCTGCATGGTTCCATGGCCGAAAGAGGGCGTGCGAAGCTGGACCTTGAGGACTGGATTGAACCGCCAAAGGATAGAAACTTCCCTTTGATGGGGCGTTTTGCTGGAAAATTCCCGGGCATGAGAATAATTGATGAATTAGCCAAAACTTGGGGAGTTTGGTATAATTTGGATGAACACTATAATGGCCATGTAATGTTTTGGTTTAAGACTGAAGAGGACCGTGATGTTGTGTTGAAGAAGGGTCCTTTTGCTGTGTATGGAAAACGTATGTTCCTTGAACCACCACCAAAAGAGTTCTCTGAGGCGTATGAAGATTACCGGTTCCTTCCAATGTGGGTTAGACTCCCCTCACTGCCGAAACCTTGTTGGAACACTGGGCTTTGAGCAAAATCGCTGCTGCCATTGGTAAACCTCTGTACATGGATCAATCTACTTTGGATGGGAGGAAAATAGGCTTTGCTAGGGTGCTCGTGGATGTTGACTGCTCCTTAGAGCCTCTGGAACACATCGCCATTGAGGTGCCTGACGGATCAACGCTTGAACAGAATATTTTTTATCAGAACTGGGTGCCCTTTTGCACTCGGTGTGGGGAGGCCGACACATAACAGAAAAATGCCCCTTGACTCGTGTTGAATGTAATCTAAGGGAAAGAAATGTGGCTGCTGGGCATGGGAATGAGAATGGTGATACCGAGACTCAAGCTCTTGTAGCTACGGATGTGTGTGAGGCTGTTGTGGGTGACGAAGAGGATGTGGCAGAAAAGAGAACTGATGAGGCAGCACTGGTGGTAGTCGAAGATGGTACAGGAGTGCAAGATATTGTAGCTACACCTTTGCAACAACCTTTTGGAACTCCACAAGTCGAGGTGCAATCTCCTCCACCACCTCTTGAGATTGGAGATGAGGCCGCAAATGAGACATCTAACGCAGAAATTCCACAAGTTGAGGTGCAATCCCCTCCACCACCTCCTGAAATTGAAGAGGAGGCCGGTAACGACAAAGAAGAAGCTGCTTTGTCAAAATCTGCTAGAAGAAAGGCCCGAAAGGCTAGGAAGGCGGCAGAAGCTGCCTTGAACCCTCCATGCAACCTTGAGACTGTCTCTGAAGTTGATCCGGATCCACAGGCAGAAAATGAAGAAGAAAATGTTGTCACCTTACCCATAGAGCCCTCTCGTGTGGTGGCTGGGGCAAGAAGACGATCCCCGCAATCTAAGAAGCAAAAGAAAACATCTTCGGACATCCCTGCCACTTGGGATTAACAAAGTGGCTGGCGGCGGTGGTCGGCGAGCACCCACCTCCGTTGCTCAATGTTGATCGGAACTTGGAATGTGAGGGGTTTGAATCAACCCCTCAAACAAAAAGAAGTCTGGGACTTCGTTTGGAACAATAAACTATCTGTTATTGCACTTCTGGAAACTAAATTGTCGATTGAGAAAGCTGACTTGTTCGTTAAAAACCGAAAGAATGGATGGAAGCTTGCAACCAACTTCCATGATACTGTTGGTGGAAGGATTCTTGTTACATGGAACCCAGCGCTAGTAGACTGCTCAATCCTTGAGACTGGACCTCAACATGTCCACTGTCTCATTCTATGCAAGATTTCTCAGAAGAAGATTCTTTGTACTTTTGTCTATGGCCTCTTTTCTGTAGTTGCGAGAAGGCAATTATGGGAGAAGATTGAAGCACTTGGACTATTGATTGTTGAACCATGGGTAATCTCAGGTGACTTTAATACAGTGTTATCACCATCTGAAAGAAGGGAGGAAACGAACCAACTAGATATGAGCTTCAGGATTTGGAGAATTGCTGTGCGAACATGGATCTAACGGACTGCCCTTCTACTGGAAAATTTTTTACGTGGAGAAATAGGTATATGGAAGCCAAGCTGGATCGGGTACTGATCAATGATAGATGGGGAGCCAACGGGTTAACATGCATGGCAGACTTCAAGTTGTTGGCATGCAATTCAGATCACTGTCCCGTAGTTATAACTACGTCCATTGCTATAAGTGACGGAAAAAGGCCATTCAAATTTTTAAACATGTGGCTCACACACCAGGACTTCAAAGTTACTCTTGAAAAATGTGTGGAGAGAGCATGTGGAGGGATCGAAGCAGTATATTCTGGCCAAGAAACTTAAGTCTCTTAAAGGACCTCTTCGCACTCTTAACAGAAATGCGTTCAGCCACATCTCGGAGAGAACCCGAGTCGCGAAAGAAGCCTACTCTGTTGCGCAAGATGGGTTGGATATCCTAAACGCGAATGAACAAGAGAGGGCTTATGTTAATGATCTTCGGAAGAGGGCCTTGTTCTTGATGGAGGCTGAAAGACGGTTCTTTGCGCAAAAATTGAATACAGTCCACTTGGTTGAGGCAGATAAGGGATCACACTATTTTCATAGCCTCATAAATAAAAGAAATGCAGCGTCAACTCTAGCTGCAATCCTTGATCAAGATGGGAACCTAACTACTTCACTCAATCAAGTGGGCAGCTTGTTTGTAAAATTTTTCTCTGATTTATTTGGCACCCCAAGAGAAAGGAATGGAACGGACAATACATATTTTGGCCATGGCTCCAATGTCTCTGCCGATCAAGCTTTGAACCTTGTGGCCCCAATCTCTAAAGAAGAAATAAAGGAAGCTTTATTCTCTATGGGTAATGACAAAGCTCCGGGGCCCGATGGGTACACTGCCGCTTTCTTCAAAGTTAATTGGAACCGGATTGGTTCACTGGTCATAGCGGGCAGTGATGGAATTTTTTCAGAAATGGGCAACTGTTGAAGCAATGGAATCATACCGTTATTGCCTTAATCCCCAAGAAGATGCACGATCAAAGGGTCGAGGATTTTAGACCAATCGCGTGCTGCAATGTTTTTTACAAGATAATAACGAAGATAATTGCAGCACGTATGGGACGAGTACTGCCGGACATTGTGGACCAAGCCCAAGGGGCTTTTGTAGGTGGGAGATCGGTGTCTGATAATGTTATGCTTGCTCAGGAACTTATAAGGGGATATTCAAGAAAAAGAATATCCCCGAGGTGCATGATAATGGTGGATATCCGAAAGGCTTATGACACTGTTAGCTGGGATTTCTTGAAGGAGGTTCTTGCATGGGTTCGGTTTTCCGAGTATCTTCACTGAATGGATCATGGAGTGTGTAAGCACAGCATCTTTCTCGGTGAGCATTAATGGTACTTTGCATGGAAAGTTTGATGGAAGGCGGGGATTAAGGCAAGGGGACCCCATGTCCCCCATGTGTTCACGTTATGCATGGAATACTTCACAAGAATGTTGAAGGCCAAGACTGCGAGCCCGATGTTCAAGTTCCCACCCAAGATGTTCTAACCTCCGCATAAGCCATTTGGCTTTTGCGGATGACTTGATGCTTTTTTGCAGGGGAGATGTAAGCTCGGTGGGAATAATGATGAATGCGTTGAATGAGCTCGAAGGGACCTCAGGGCTAGCGATTAGTGCTACGAAATCGAAACTGTTTTGTGCTGGGGTGCGTGATGACCTTAGCTTCACACGCATCCCTAATGGCACCTTGCCTGTTCGTTACCTTGGGGTTCCTTTAGATGCTCAAAAGCTAAAGGTATCTTGCTACACCCCTCTTTTTGATTCCATTAACAAGTATATATCTGCCTGGAAGGGATTTTCTTTATCTTATGCAGGTAAGCTTGAACTGATAAGCCAAGGTGATCCAAGGTGTGGTAGCATACTGGATGCAAGAGTTTTCTCTACCACCCACAGTTATTGAAAGCATAATTTCTATTATGCCGAAAATTCCTATGGGGTGGAAAAAGGGCTCTTGTATCATGGGATGTTATCTGCAGGCCAAAAGATGAGGGCGGACTTGGCTTGCGAAATTTTGAAACATTGGAACAATGCGTTTATGACAAAAACACTCTGGAATATCCACACCCGGAAAGAAACGTATGGATTCGTTGGGTCCATGACTTTTATTTACGGAATGTGGACTTCTGGACGTGGAATCCGGGAAGAAACGACGTCCGCCCTCATGCGTAGTTTGGCGAAGGTTAGGGACCTTCTCGTAAGCAGATTTGGAACCACTAGTGACTGTATCAATAAACTGGCCTCTTGGAATGGACCGAATGGCATTAATACTTCGGCCGTGTATGAAGCAATTCGTCCACAAAGCCCAAAAAAGTTTGCCATGAGGTTTATTTGGAAGAGCTTTGTCCCTCCTAAATTTGCTTTTTGTACGTGGCTTTGCTTACATGGAAGGCTACTCACGAAAAGCAATGTAATCTTCATGGAGATGACAAACATTGCTCGTTTTGTGGTGCTACACTGGAAGATATCAACCATCTTTTCTTCATGTGCCCGTTCTCTAAACAAGTTTGGGACCGTGTAAGAGATGGTGTTGGTATTGCAAGGAATACGGCCTCTATCAAAGGAGCCAATAAAAATGGCATCATAGGGATTCTCGAGGAACCCGGCCTCGATCCAAGATTGGTGCTCTAGCTATCATGGCCTCGGTTTTCCATTTATGGAAGACAAGGAATGCTCTTTATTTTGATCAGATGGCTGCCGATGTGGACCGTACTTCTACCATGATCCTCAAGAACACTTTCCAGGTGATGTACAGGTTATACCGAATGGGTGGAATGCATGAGACTTGGAGTTGGTGTTTGTGCGTACTGCCTTCTTGCATGTAAGGCATGTACTGCCGTGTATTTGGTTTACTAAATCTGTTTGTGCTTTGATTTATCTTTGTTTCCAAAAAAAAAAAAAAAAAAAAAAAAAAAAAAAAAAAAAAAAAAAAAAAAAAAAAAAAATGGTTATCT
>NW_017616752.1:0-2500 GCF_001879475.1 Ipomoea nil | reverse complement strand
GCAACCTCGGCACCCCCGTTCCGCATAAGTCCGCAACTTGGGCACCCTCGTACCGCAACTTTCCGCAACCTCGGCACCCTCGTACCGCAACTTTCCGCAACCTCGGCACCCTCGTACCGCAACTTTCCGCAACCTCAGCACACCCGTACCGCAACTTTCCGCAACCTCGGCACACCCGTTCCGCATAAGTCCGCAACCTCGGCACCCCCGTACCGCAATTTTCCGCAACTTGGGCACTCTCGTACCGCATAAGTCCGCAACTTGGGCACCCTCGTACCGCAACTTTCCGCAACCTCGGCACCCCCGTACCGCAATTTTCCGCAACCTCGGCCCACCCGTACCGCAACTTTCCGCAACCTCGGCCCACCCGTACCGCAACTTTCCGCAACCTCGGCACCCCCGTACCGCAATTTTCCGCAACGTCGGCCCACCCGTACCGCAATTTTCCGCAACGTCGGCCCACCCGTACCGCAACTTTCCGCAACCTCGGCACCCCCGTACCGCAACTTTCCGCAACCTCGGCACCCCCGTACCGCAACTTTCCGCAACCTCGGCCCACCCGTACCGCAACTTTCCGCAACCTCGGCACACCCGTACCGCAACTTTCCGCAACCTCGGCACACCCGTACCGCAACTTTCCGCAACCTCGGCACACCCGTACCGCAACTTTCCGCAACCTCGGCACCCTCGTACCGCATAAGTCCGCAACCTCGGCACCCTCGTACCGCATAAGTCCGCAACCTCGGCACCCTCGTACCGCATAAGTCCGCAACCTCGGCACCCTCGTACCGCATAAGTCCGCAACCTCGGCACCCTCGTACCGCATAAGTCCGCAACCTCGGCACCCTCGTTCCGCATAAGTCCGCAACTTGGGCACCCTCGTACCGCAACTTTCCGCAACTTGGGCACTCTCGTACCGCAACTTTCCGCAACTTGGGCACTCTCGTACCGCAACTTTCCGCAACTTGGGCACCCTCGTACCGCAACTTTCCGCAACTTGGGCACCTCTCGTACCGCAACTTTCCGCAACTTGGGCACCCTCGTACCGCAACTTTCCGCAACTTGGGCACCCTCGTACCGCAACTTTCCGCAACTTGGGCACCCTCGTACCGCATTTCCCCTTGGCATAATTCCGCAACCTCGGCACCCTCGTTCCGCATAAGTCCGCAACCTCGGCACCCTCGTACCGCATAATTCCGCAACCTCGGCACCCTCGTACCGCATGAGTCCGCAACTTAGGCACCAACGTTGCGCATGAGTCCGCAACTTAGGCACCAACGTTGCGCATGAGTCCGCAACTTAGGCACCAACGTTGCGCATGAGTCCGCAACTTAGGCACCCTCGTTCCGCATGAGTCCGCAACTTAGGCACCCTCGTACCCCATAAGTCCGCAACTTGGGCACACTCGTTCCGCATGAGCCCGCAACGTAGGCACACTCGTTCCGCACAAGTCCGGCACTTAGGCACACTCGTTCCGCATGAGTCCGCAACTTAGGCACGCTCGTTCCGCATAAGTCCGCAACGTAGGCACACTCGTTCCGCATATGCCCGCAACGTAGGCACACTCGTTCCGCATATGCCCGCAACGTAGGCACACTCGTTCCGCATATGCCCGCAACGTAGGCACACCTCGTTCCGCATAAGTCCGCAACCTCGGCACCCTCGTACCGCATAAGTCCGCAACCTCGGCACCCTCGTACCGCATAATTCCGCAACCTCGGCACCCTCGTACCGCATGAGTCCGCAACTTAGGCACCAACGTTGCGCATAAGCCCGCAACTTAGGCACCCTCGTTCCGCATAAGTCCGCAACTTAGGCACCCTCGTACCCCATAAGTCCGCAACTTGGGCACACTCGTTCCGCATGAGCCCGCAACGTAGGCACACTCGTTCCGCACAAGTCCGGCACTTAGGCACACTCGTTCCGCATGAGTCCGCAACTTAGGCACGCTCGTACCCCATAAGTCCGCAACTTGGGCACACTCGTTCCGCATGAGCCCGCAACGTAGGCACACTCGTTCCGCACAAGTCCGGCACTTAGGCACACTCGTTCCGCATGAGTCCGCAACTTAGGCACACTCGTTCCGCATATGCCCGCAACGTAGGCACACTCGTTCCGCATGAGTCCGCAACGTAGGCACGCTACTTCGGCACACTCGTTCCGCACAAGTCCGCAACTTCGGCACACTCGTTCCGCAACTGTCCGCTACTTAGGCACACTCGTTCCGCAACTGTCCGCAACTTAGGCGCACTCGTTCCGCATGAGTCCGCAACTTAGGCACACTCGTTCCGCATATGCCCGCAACGTAGGCACACTCGTTCCGCATATGCCCGCAACGTAGGCACGCTCGTTCCGCACAAGTCCGGCAACTTAGGCAACGCTCGTTCCGCACAAGTCCGCAACTTAGGCACGCTCGTTCCGCACAAGTCCGATACTTAGGCACACTCGTTCCGCACAAGTCCGCCTACTTAGGCACACTCGTTCCGCATGAGTCCGCCTC
>NW_017616751.1:0-5933 GCF_001879475.1 Ipomoea nil | reverse complement strand
GTTCAAATGGAAAAGACTAAGTCTGGCCTTTGTTTCCGCCATGAAAAAGCCAAAAGAGTCGCATCGACTGAGGACTCGGCGAGAAATTAAAGAAACAACGGGCACTGACCCTAAAATGTTTCTAAGAAAAGAAAAGCCTAAGGAGTCGCCTCGACTGAGGACTCGCGAGAAGAGATAGGAAAGAAGGGCCCAGACCTTTAGTCGTTTCTGTGAAAAAGCCAAAAAGAGTCGCCTCGACTGAGGGACTTGGCGAGAAATTAAAGAAACAATGGGACACTGACCCTAAACCGTATCTAAAAAAAGAAAAAGCCTAATGAGTCGCCTCGATTGAGGGATTCGGCGAGAAGAGATAGGAAACAAAGCCCAGACCTTAGTCGTTTCCTTGAAAAAGCCAAAAGGAGTCGCCTCGACTAAGGACTCGGCGAGAAATTAATGAAACGACAGGGCACTGACCCTAAACCGTTTCTAAGAAAAGAAAAAGACTAAGGAGTCGCTTCGACTGAGGACTCGCGAGAAGAGAGGGAACAAAGGCCCAGACCTTAGTCGTTTCCTTGAAAAAGACAAAAGGAGTCGCCTCGACTGAGGACTCGGCGATAAATTAAAGAAACGACAGGGCACTGACCCTAAACGTTTCTAAGAAAAGAAAAAGCCTAAGGATCGCTTCGACTGAGGGACTCGGCGAGAAGAGATAGGAAACAAGGTCCCAGACCCTTAGTCGTTTCCGTGAAAAGCCAAAAGGAGTCGCCTCGACTGAGGGACTCGGCGAGAAATTAAAGAACAACGGGGTACTGACCCAAAACCGTTTCTAAGAAAAGAAAAAGCCTAAGGAGTCGCCATGACTGGGGGACTCGGCAAGAAGAAATAGGAAACAAGGGCCCAGACCCTTAGTCGTTTCCGTGAAAAAGCCAAAGGAGTCGCCTCGACTGAGGGACTCGGCGTGAAATTAAAGAAACAATGGGGCACTGACCCTAAACCGTTTCTAAGAAAAGAAAAAACCTAAGGAGTCGCCTCGACTGAGGGACTCGGCGAGACGAGATAGAAAACAAGGGCCCAGACCCTTAGTCGTTTCCATGAAAAAGCCAAAAGGGGTCGCCTCGACTGAGGGACTCGGCAAGAAGAGATAGGAAACAAAGGCCCAGACCTTAGTCGTTTCCGTGAAAAAGCCAAAAGGAGTCGCCTCAACTGAGGGACTCGGTGAGAAATTAAAGAAACAACGGGGCACTGACCCTAAACCGTTTCTAAGAATAAAAAGCCTAAGGAGTCGCTTCGACTGAGGGACTCGGCGAGAAGAGATAGGAATCAAGGTCCCAGATCCTTAGTCGTTTCCGTGAAAAAGCCAAAAGGAGTCGCCTCGACTGAGGGACTTGGCGAGAAATTAAAGAAACAACGGGGCACTGACCCTAAAACGTTTCTAATAAAAGAAAAAGCTTCAGGAGTCGCGTCGACTGAGGGACTCAGCAAGAAGAGATAGGAAACAAGGGCCCAGATCCTTAGTCGTTTCCGTGAAAAAGCCAAAAGGTGTCGCATCGACTGAGGGACTCGGCGAGAAATTAAAGAAACAACGGGGCACTGACCCTAAACTGTTTCTAAGAAAAGAAAAAGCCTAAGGAGTCGCCTCGACTGAGGGACTCGACGAGAAAGATAGGAACCAAGGCCCAGACCCTTAGTCGTTTCCGTGAAGAAGCCAAAAGGAGTCGCCTCGACTGAGGGCTCGGCGTGAAATTAAAAAAACAACGGGGACTGACCCTAAACCATTTCTAAGAAAAAAAAAGCCTAAGGAGTCGCCTCGACTGAGGACTCGGCGAGAAGAGATAGGAAACAAGGGCCCAGACCTTAGTCGTTTCCGTGAAAAAGCCAAAAGAGTCGCCTCGACTGAGGGACTTGGCGAGAAATTAAAGAAACAATGGGACACTGACCCTAAACCGTATCTAAAAAAAGAAAAAGCCTAAGGAGTCGCCTCGATTGAGGGACTCGGCGAGAAGAGATAGGAAACAAAGGCCCAGACCTTAGTCGTTTCCTTGAAAAAGCAAAAGGAGTCGCCTCGACTGAGGACTCGGCGAGAAATTAAAGAAACGACAGGGCACTGACCCTAAACCGTTTCTAAGAAAAGAAAAAGCCTAAGGACTCGCTCGACTGAGGGACTCGCGAGAAGAGATAGGAAACAAGGTCCCAGACCCTTAGTCGTTTCCGTGAAAAAGCCAAAAGGAGTCGCCTCGACTGAGGGACTCGGCGAGAAATTAAAGAAACAACGGGCACTGACCCAAAACCGTTTCTAAGAAAAGAAAAAGCCTAAGGAGTCGCCTTGACTGGGGACTCGGAAGAAGAGATAGGAACAAGGCCCAGACCCTTAGTCGTTTTCGTGAAAAAGCCAAAAGGAGTCGCCTCGACTGAGGACTCGGCGTGAAATTAAAGAACAATGGGGCACTGACCCTAAACCGTTTCTAAGAAAAGAAAAAGCCTAAGGAGTCGCCTCGACTGAGGACACGGCGAGACAGATAGAAACAAGGGCCCAGACCCTTAGTCGTTTCCATGAAAAAGCCAAAAGGGGTCGCCTCGACTGAGGGACTCTGCGAGAAGAGATAGGAAAGAAGGGCCAAGACCGTTAGTCGTTTCTGTGAAAAGCCAAAAGGAGTCGCCTCAACTGAGGGACTCGGTGAGAAATTAAAGAAACAACGGGGCACTGACCCTAAACCGTTTCTAGAAAATAAAAAGCCTAAGGAGTCGCTTCGACTGAGGGACTCGGCGAGAAGAGATAGGAAACAAGTCCCAGACCCTTAGTCGTTTCCGTGAAAAGCCAAAAGGAGTCGCCTCGACTGAGGGACTCGGCGAAATTAAAAAGAAACAACGGGGCACTGACCCTAAACCATTTCTAAGAAAAGAAAAAGCCTAAGGAGTCGCCTCGACTGAGGGA
This sequence comes from Ipomoea nil, assembly GCF_001879475.1. Lineage (NCBI taxonomy): Eukaryota > Viridiplantae > Streptophyta > Magnoliopsida > Solanales > Convolvulaceae > Ipomoea > Ipomoea nil. The sequence goes on along the minus strand of NW_017616751.1, from coordinate 3,022 downwards.
CTCGGCGAGAAGAGATAGGAAACAAGGGCCCAGACCTTAGTCGTTTCCGTGAAAAAGCCAAAAAGGAGTCGCCTCGACTGAGGGACTTGGCGAGAAATTAAAGAAACAATGGGACACTGACCCTAAACCGTATCTAAGAAGAAAAAGCCTAAGGAGTCGCCTCGATTGAGGGACTCGGCGAGAAGAGATAGGAAACAAAGGCCCAGACCTTAGTCGTTTCTTGAAAAAGCAAAAGGAGTCGCCTCGACTGAGGGACTCGGCGAGAAATTAAAGAAACAAGGGCACTGACCCTAAAACGTTTCTAAGAAAAGAAAAAGCCTAAGGAGCTTCGACTGAGGGACTCGGCGAGAAGAGATAGGAAACAAGGCCCAGACCCTTAGTCGTTTCCGTGAAAAAGCCAAAAGGAGTCGCCTCGACTGAGGGACTCGGCGAGAAATTAAAGAAACAACGGGCACTGACCTTTCTAAGAAAAGAAAAAGCCTAAGGAGTCGCCTTGACTGAGGGACTCGGCGAGAAGAGATAGGAAACAAGGGCCCAGACCCTTAGTCGTTTCCGTGAAAAAGCCAAAAGGAGTCGCCTCGACTGAGGGACTCGGCGAGAAATTAAAGAAACAACGGGGCACTGACCCTAAACCATTTCTAAGAAAAGAAAAAGCCTAAGGAGTCGCCTCGACTGAGGGACTCGGCGAGAAGAGATAGGAAACAAGGGCCCAGACCTTTAGTCGTTTCCGTGAAAAAGCCAAAAGAGTCGCCTCGACTGAGGGACTTGGCGAGAAATTAAAGAAACAATGGGCACTGACCCTAAACCGTTCTAAAAAAGAAAAGCCTAAGGAGTCGCCTCGATTGAGGACTCGGCGAGAAGAGATAGGAACAAGGCCAGACCTTAGTCGTTTCCTTGAAAAAGCCAAAAGGAGTCGCCTCGACTGAGGGACTCGGCGAGAAATTAAAGAAACACAGGGCACTGACCCTAAACCGTTTCTAAGAAAAGAAAAAGCCTAAGGAGTCGCTTCGACTGAGGGACTCGGCGAGAAGAGATAGGAAACAAGGCCCAGACCCTTAGTCGTTTCCGTGAAAAAGCCAAAAGGAGTCGCCTCGACTGAGGGACTCGGCGAGAAATTAAAGAAACAACGGGGCACTGACCCAAAACCGTTTCTAAGAAAAGAAAAAGCCTAAGGAGTCGCCTTGACTGGGGGACTCGGCAAGAAGAGATAGGAAACAAGGGCCCAGACCCTTAGTCGTTTCGTGAAAAAGCCAAAAGGAGTCGCCTCGACTGAGGGACTCGGCGAGAAATTAAAGAAACAATGGGGCACTGACCCTAAACCGTTTCTAAGAAAAGAAAAAGCCTAAGGAGTCGCCTCGACTGAGGGACTCGGCGAGACGAGATAGAAAACAAGGGCCCAGACCCTTAGTCGTTTCCATGAAAAAGCCAAAAGGGGTCGCCTCGACTGAGGGACTCTGCGAGAAGAGATAGGAAAGAAGGGCAAGACGTTAGTCGTTTCTGTGAAAAAGCCAAAAGGAGTCGCCTCAACTGAGGGACTCGGTGAGAAATTAAAGAAACAACGGGGCACTGACCCTAAACCGTTTCTAGAAAATAAAAAGCCTAAGGAGTCGCTTCGACTGAGGGACTCGGCGAGAAGAGATAGGAAACAAGGTCCCAGACCCTTAGTCGTTTCCGTGAAAAGCCAAAAGGAGTCGCCTCGACTGAGGGACTTGGCGAGAAATTAAAGAAACAACGGGGCACTGACCCTAAAACGTTTCTAATAAAAGAAAAAGCTTCAGGAGTCGCCTCGACTGAGGGACTCGGCGAAGAGATAGGAAACAAGGCCCAGACCTTAGTCGTTTCTGAAAAAGCCAAAAGGAGTCGCATCGACTGAGGGACTCGGCGAGAAATTAAAGAAACAACGGGGCACTGACCCTAAAATGTTTCTAAGAAAAGAAAAAGCCTAAGGAGTCGCCTCGACTGAGGGACTCGGCGAGAAGAGATAGGAACCAAGGGCCCAGACCTTAGTCGTTTCCGTGAAAAGCCAAAAGGAGTCGCCTCGACTGAGGGTAGAAATTAAAGAAACAATGGGCACTGACCCAAACCATTTCTAAGAAAAGAAAAAGCCTAAGGAGTCGCCTCGACTGAGGGACTCGGCGAGAAGAGATAGGAAACAAGGGCCCAGACCTTTAGTCGTTTCCGTGAAAAAGCCAAAAGAGTCGCCTCGACTGAGGGACTTGGCGAGAAATTAAAGAAACAATGGGACACTGACCCTAAACCGTATCTAAAAAAAGAAAAAGCCTAAGGAGTCGCCTCGATTGAGGGACTCGGCGAGAAGAGATAGGAAACAAAGGCCAGACCTTAGTCGTTTCCTTGAAAAAGCCAAAAGGAGTCGCCTCGACTGAGGGACTCGGCGAGAAATTAAAGAAACGACAGGGCACTGACCCTAAACCGTTTCTAAGAAAAGAAAAAGCCTAAGGAGTCGCTTCGACTGAGGGACTCGGCGAGAAGAGATAGGAAACAAGGTCCCAGACCCTTAGTCGTTTCCGTGAAAAAGCCAAAAGGAGTCGCTCGACTGAGGGACTCGGCGAGAAATTAAAGAAACAATGGGGCACTGACCAAAACGTTTCTAAGAAAGAAAAAGCCTAAGGAGTCGCCTCGACTGGGGACTCGGCAAGAAGAGATAGGAAACAAGGGCCCAGACCCTTAGTCGTTTCCGTGAAAAAGCCAAAAGGAGTCGCCTCGACTGAGGGACTCGGCGAGAAATAAAAGAAACAACGGGGCACTGACCCTAAACCATTTCTAAGAAAAGAAAAAGCCTAAGGAGTCGCTCGACTGAGGGACTCGGCGAGAAGAGATAGGAAACAAGGGCCCAGACCTTAGTCGTTTTCGTGAAAAGGCAAAAGGAGTCGCCTCGACTGAGGGACTTGGTGAGAAATTAAAGAAACAATGGGACACTGACCCTAAACCGTATCTAATAAAAGAAAAGCCTAAGGAGTCGCCTCGATTGAGGGACTCGGAGAAGAGATAGGAAACAAGGCAC
>NW_017616750.1:1717500-1733718 GCF_001879475.1 Ipomoea nil | reverse complement strand
AAGCTTAGCGAAATGTGAACTTTGGGGTGTGTATCAAGGTCTCCTGCTAGCTTGGGATATGGTATTAGACGAGTCATTTTGGAGATTGATAGTCATTTCAAGGAGAGAAGCGTGGGTGCTAATGGGAATTCTTCGTTGCTGGCTAGTCTATTGCAATTACTTGATTTATATAGGGAAGTATTCATTCAGCATGCTTATAGAGAGTCCAACTTCTCGGCTGATTGGCTTGCATCTTTTGCAGCATCTCTTCCTCCTATTCTGCATGACCCTCCTCCTGGTGTTTTGGAATGGCTATACCATGATAAAGTGGGGCTTTCTTATCCAAACAAAGAGGGTAGTTGAAAAAGTGAAACTCAGATGAATTGGTTGAAAGGCTAATCAACTCTCATTGGCCGGCAGGAGTACTTTAGCTCAAGCTGTATCATCCACACCAGTCACACCTTCTCCACGAACACAGAGACGAGAAATAGAGAAAATTGGCGCTGTTAAGGTCACGCCGAACCCATCAATTTTTTTTGAGGCTGCTGAAATATAGAACATTCTTGATCCTTCCTTTTACTAGTATTTTTCTGGAATCATAAATGAGTTGTCTCCCCTAATAACCTAATAAAGAGAACTGAGCTTCCGGCCGGCTATTCCTGACGAAGGAAGGAATAGAGTAAGGGCTGACCAATGCTTGTTCCGTTGCTTGTTTAGTTTTTTCTTTGCTATTCTAAATAAATAGGGTGAGCTTAAGAAGCTTCAAGCTAGGCTTTCCCTCCATTAGAAATTCTTTCCCTAGGCTAGTAAGATATTCTAAGGGCAGGAAGGAGACATTGAAATCAAGAAAGATAAAGGAACGGGATGGGATAGTCGCTTACAGAAGGGCAGAGAGATCTTATTCAATGCGATAGAAAGAAGAGAAGGCTTGACAAATGGAGCGAGGAACAGGGGATATTCTAAATTTCTTGCTGAATTCTGCGTCTTCTTCTTTGGGAAGGTAGACAGGCAAGCTTAAGAGAGCGCGTCACACTTCCTTCTTTTCAGTTGATAAGACTGATTGGGATCAGTTAGACGTATACGAGGTCCTTTCCAGATAGAATGAGGAGTCAAAATAAGCTCTCTGAGGTGCGTGATTAACCTAATAGCAGGCGAAAGGGGCTAGGGAAGGCCATCTGTCCTTCAATTAGCCTTAAGGCGATAGACCCCCTTCTGAAAGGGACTTTATTTCCTATAGCTATAGTTGAGAATAGTACTCCCGCTTACTTCTCTCTTTCTTATTTGACTCCATAGGTCAGGTATATTAATCACTCTATACTAATATCCCTTTCGCCCCTGTCTTTCCTCGCTGGATAAGAGAGCCTGACGCTCGGGGGCTCCCTTTTTGTGGATTCTTTCCCAGTTCTCTCTTTGATATCTGAATATCTTATCAGGATGGCATAGATAGCAGCCAAGGGTAGGATAGGATGAGCAGTGAGAGCGGATGAGGAAAGGGAATCTCCGATTTTCATTTGAAGTTGGCAAGAGAGAAGAGGAACAAGGCCTTATTAGTCTCGTCATGGCCTTCTCAGCTGCTGGGGAAAGGGAAAGAAGACTAGAATCTTACTGTAATAGGCTCTTCTTTGCTCGATCTCACCATAGCCTGATAGTAGGTCTAGGTAAGAGCCTCCTCAATATTCAAGATGGCGTCCTTCTTCTTACGTGAATAGAGATTTAGTAAAAAGTCTTCCCACGAAAGAGGGCGGTGGCCGTCCCTAGTCACATAGGACTCGGATTGAATACTAGATAGAGGAGAGTTTTCTAGAATGTCCTTTTCTATTTCTATATCTGGGCTATATATAGAATCTAAGGAGAGAACTTCCTTCTTTCCTCTAAATAAATATATCTCCTGCCGGCGCTAAAAGGGAGAGAGTCCTGAGAGTAGTTCCAACGCCTGTGGATCCGGTCCCGGGTTCAACCATACTGCGAATTCTCAAATTCAGGTAAAGAGGAGTGCCCCACGTCGCTCTCACCATCTTGTTTGTTCTCTTTGCGCGCTTCACTTTATCTAAAAAGGGGTGAGTACGATATCTTTATAACAAAGGACTCCCGGTTCAATTCAATGATTGTAATGTAACTTAGTACTCCCACAGATAGAAGAAACCCATCATTGGGATGCCAAACGATGGGTTAAGCTCCTAAGATCGATGAAAGCTTTTAGGGAGATCCTTCGATAAGGATTTCAATTCCCAGCTCTATAAGAGGATCCCTTGCGTGCTATGTATACGGGTCTCTCAAATCCAAGAAAATTAGATAAAGCAGGAACCCAGCATGGGAGTCTTATACTTTTCGACTTGGGGGATTGCATAAGGGTGCTTTATGCCCGACCGGAAGAGATGCGAGAAAAGTAAGTCCAGATGAATCTTATTCCCGCTCTGAACCTTGCTTTCTTGCGAGGATCATTGGCATCAGAGAAGTAATTAGGCAACCTTCACTAGTTTCATTAGCATTAGCAAGGCTGAATTCATTTCATGCTTTCAAGGATAGGTCATTTGACTCCCTTTCAATAATTATCATCTTTCCTGCTCTTCCTTTGAGTTCGATCCGTGTAGTTGTAGTCAAGTCTAAGCAGCTTCATACTCTTCATTAGTCTATTATTATTGAATATAAAAAGGAATTCAAGTAATTAAGTCCAAGTGAATCCATTTCTTTCCCAAATCTAGCTAACCTAACCCCGGATTCGTCTCTAGGAGAACTTCAAGAATCCCAGTCTTGAAAGTCCGGCGAAAATGAGGATAAATAGAATGTCCCCCAGAAATCATTAATTAGGCGTTCCGTAGCAGTAATTCCATTCATTCGAGTTCTTCATGATTCATTATATTCCCATAATTTGTGCTTGCCCCATCACTCCGAACTCCATCATCCTATTCTGGCTAGTATACAGGCGTAAAAAAGCTTTATGAGGTAAGCAACTCCGGTCCGTGTGGTGGGCCCATGATATACTCCTAGTCTCAAAAGGTTTGTTGATTTCATATTAGCGTATATATTATTTACTTCCTCGATCATCTCCCGGTAAGTCTATTCACCGTTCCGCGGCAGTGAATTTAGGTTTCTGCAGCAGCCTTAACCGGATCTGTCTATTCACCGTTCCGCGCCATTGAACTTCCTTTCTGCAGACTTCATTTTCTCCGCTGCAGAAGGAGAAGACAAAACGGGAACGGGAAGATGATTCTCGGTTCTGCTGGCAGTAGACAAACCAGAAGATGATCGATTACTAAAAGCGCGGAACAAAAAGTTGGGGCGAGGTTTTCTGCCCAAAAAAGTGGGATTGTAGGAAAGCTAATATTATAGACGGAAAGGCGAACCCAAAACTCTTAGTCGGCCCTGTACTCTATTCCTTACTTCCTTACTCTGGAATAAAGGGCCTGGGGCTCAGTTCTCTTATGACACTTAGCACTCAATGGATTCATATTTCCCTCTAAGGGGTTCTATGAATGTATAGTGGATTTTCTGTTCTGTAGCAGCCTACATATTATTGATTTATGCCCGTGATCACAGTATCACTCCCCGTTGCCTTACCCATGGGATGTTATCCCCTCTGCAAGAATCCTCTGCGGGAGTCACAACTCTACCGCTAATATTGGAACACAGAGACCGCTTTTGGGATCTTCTTTCCGGGGAGTGTCTTTATTCCCTCTAAAGGGTGGCAGATATGTGTGGGGGATTTTTTATATTTGATGAAATCTCAAAGAGTCCAACGATTCTTCGTATTCCTCAGTAAATACATATATATCTTCACTTCATTTCATTTGAATATTCTATCTTCATTCAAATTCAAACAAATATAAAAAGGAATATTCAAAATCCAAATTTAGAAATCCTTTATTCGTGATTCGCGAGGAGCTGGATGAGAAGAAACTCTCACGTCCGGTTCTGTAGTAGAGATGGAATTCAGAAAAAACCATCAACTAGAACCCCAAAGAACCAGATTCCGTAAACAACATAGAAAGAATGAAGGGAATATCTTATCGAGGTAATCATATTTGTTTCGGTAAATATGCTCTTCAAGCACTTGAACCTGCTTGGATCACATCTAGACAAATAGAAGCAGGTCGACGAGCAATGACACGAAATGCACGTCGTGCGGCCCCATCTCTCTCTTTAGGCGAGCTCATAAGCCAGAAAGAGACTAGGCGCTGACCGATAGTCATAGGCGGATCTCCTTTCAAGGTCAGGTGATACCTTTCTGGTTGATCCTACTAATGATCATGCAATGAGTGTTCAACTCATTTGTGAAATCGATGAGGCTAAGACAGGCCAAAGATCAACAGAACGGGATCTTTACATACATTCTTTTCCAATTTTCGATCTTTCGAACGAGAACTCATCGTGATGGGTAGGTGTATCACACCGGCAAGCTCGCCCGCCTCTGTTTAGTCTTTCATGGATGAAAAAAATACATTCCCTTGTCGGTTAACGCAGACTTGGATACCTATTCTGATGCGGAGGGAAGGAAAAGAAAATTCACTTATCTCTTATCCGCGGCAATCAAATCTGTTGGCAATCAAGGCTGCTTTCATATAGGTTTTTTGTTTGTAAGCTAGATATTCAACAGCTATGGCATATCTGGCCTCTATCAATTTCTTTTTCCTGGCTTGCTGTCCTTCCTTTTTCCAGCTTACTTTACTAATGCTGAAAGAACTGGCTGATGCTCTTTGTGCTAATTTACCGTACTATGAGTGAGCTTGCTCGTTCGTCTTTATTGATTGCATACTGTCTTGCTCCTCGCATACCGCCGTACTCTAAGTGTACCGATTCCCACCTGGCTCTCATCAAGCTGTCTTCCAAGGTCGGTCGAAACTATTCCTATCGCTTACCCATTTCCCAACGACCGAGTGAGCAGCTGTTCTTGAATCAGTTTTAGGTATTCAAAGTAGTGGAGGAGGATCAGCAAACTCAAAGTCTGGCTGTGCGAGAGGCCAATATGACTATCTATATCAGTTCTTAGCCTTAGTCATCTATTCGATCAATGCGGCCTGCCAAACTTCGAATAATAGATAATGCGGCTATCCTAGCCCTCAAGCCGGAACGGATTCAATACCATGGGATATTCCGAGACCGACAAGATCGATTGCGAGTTAGGACTTCTTCCTTATGGGCATTCTATCCAAGTCCACTAGAAAGGTATTCGTGAAAAAGAGCAGGTTAAGACATATCTTCTCGCTTTAGCTCTTCGCTCTTTGCCAGACACTTACTAAACTGCTCCGCTGCAGGTGCGTATGAATATTCATAGTGATACGTAAATCTTTCCTAAAGCCTGGCTTTGAGCCTTCCTTGAATGTGGCACTGAACCCTGGTTACTTTCGGTTGTGTATGGTAGTCCCAATGCAAGTCTTCGTAATTTTCTGTGGCAGGATTTGGCTAGCAATAGTATTGATCTTTCTGATCCCTGGCTTGCTGTAAGAGACTTTCACTCTGTCACCTCTTCTACGGAAGTCAGTTCAAACAGCCGAATCTCTAATAGACGTAGTGCTGGTTTTGTTGAATGGATTTTTGATCATGGTTTGATTGACATGGGGTATTATGGCTCTAAATTCACTTGGAGTAGGGGGTAACACTCTGAGTGCTGCTAGACTTGACCGGGTTCTTTGCAATCCGGCTTGGAGAGAAATGTTTGAGAGTGCCTCTGTGTCTCACCTCCCTAAGCATCAGTCTGATCATTGTCCTTTATTGGTCAGATTGGAGAACAGAAATACTACAAATTTCCGTCCTCAGTTCATATTTCAATTGGAATCCCTGAGGAATGGCAGTTGAGGTGATAAGCGTCGTAATGAGAAAGAGAAAGAAACGAGTCAAAAAGAAAAGGGTCTGTTCAATAGTCGTTCCCCGTCTCCATGTCAGTTGGGATTGAGTCATTGTGCGAGAAGGAAACATTACACGTTTCATTTTCACACAATAACAAAATGATCTCCTCCTGACAACTCGCCTTGACCGCAGGGTCTTGCCCTGCTGATGGGTGGCGCTGATCGTGTTCAAACCAAAAGAATATGTATCCCTACAGATTACGTAGGAGACTTAGATATGAATGGGATGTGACTCCCAGACCACCTAAGATGCCCACTGTGGATCTGAAAGTGCTAAAGTCACAACTCTCGCACTCCTCAGACTGAGGTTAACAGCCTCACATCAGAGCTTTCGCTCTCGACGCCTTTCCTTAATTGAGTCGATCAAGATGAAAGAAAGATAGTGATTCGTTGATGTTAATGAAAGAAATGATTGGTTTCACTTTCACGACATGGAGTTGAACCATGATCGACCGTGATCGTGAGAATTGCCTAGAGCTTCTTGGCCCACGTGTCCCGAACGAACTCAATCGCCCAGTATATGTGGCACAGAGGCTACTCCACTAGACTATAGAATCTTGATGATATCTATCTAATTACATCCGGCGTATGATTCACACTCTTTCTGGGAGTGCAGGGAACAGTACTTCCACTAGTTCCTTTGAGTTCTTATCTGATGATGATCAGTCTGATCCCAATATCCTGCCTTCCAAGACTTGGGTTTTCAACTTTCAAGCAGTCAATCAAGCAGCACTGGCCGCTATTCCATAGATGGCATAGAGCTCTTACACAGCGCCTAATAGGAAGACTTCACTAGAAAGGTTTGGTTTCCCCTGTAGTTTGGTACAGTGCTTTCATCTTTCTCTCTTTCTCTGTGAAGATAGACTGCTGTTTATTGCTTTGCGTGTCAAGTGCGAGATTGGTATCGAGGAATTGCGTATAAAAGGTTGTCTATCTGAGACTATCTATCTAGTACGATCGATCAAGTCATTCAGTACAGTATCTTCGCTAGGTGTTTATGGAATTCTTTTAGCAGGTCGGTCTAGGTAGTTGATATTGCTCCTGAGAAATGAGTTCTTTCCAGTTTCCTTTGTGCATCTTTCTCCCATGCTTTCCGTTGGTCAACAACCAACAAAAACTCACTAGAATTCTGAACTACTCGTACAGTAAGGACTCTCTTTCTGTCTGGAGGGAATCATTTGTTGTCAATCATATAAAGACGGTAAACGACGTCTTGGAGTACAATAAAAAACTTGGAGTTCCGATCTCATTCTCATATAGTTGGATTCGCGGTGTGAAAATAGAACCCTCAGAAACTGGAGATCGGAACAAAGAAAAATGTGGACACTCTCCGCGCCTGGGCGGAGGGGAACCTTAGCCCTTATCATCTAATTATAAACCGGCGTGTGCTGCTGGATGCTTCTGATCAATAGAACAAGAAGAGGAGTCAGCCAAAAAGAAAGACCACCAAAAGTAACGACCACCAAGATACGCATAGTAATTCGATCTTTTTATCACCCATTTCTCGAAAACCTTTTTTGGGGGCTTCCGCCTTACACACGGAAGATTGGATTGCCTGAATCACGAGTCTTATATACTGTGTTACGATCACCTCATATTGATAAAAAGTCCAGAGAACAATTTGAAATGAAAATAAAGAAACAATTTCTGGTCATAAAAACAGAAACGCATGAATTGCGCAAGAAGTTCTTTCGGTTAAAACGCCGTGCGACTCGGAGGACATAAGACTTCTTGGTCAAGCCAAAAAGATTGCCGACTGGATGCTCCTACCCCACCATGCCTGGCCCTTTACCTTTTTCACTTAACAACAACAAATAAACTCTTAAAAAAAAAGATATTTGTTTGTGCTAATATAAAAGAAGAAAGAGGAGGTATGAAGCGTGGGAAAGAATGAAAGAAGTGTATGATACAACAGATAACCTTAAGGAGTGGCGGCAACACTGAAGATTGATCAACGCGAGTGAACTGTGCTTAGACGCTTCGTAAAACCGCACCGATCTACGAGAGGAGCTGATAGATGAGTAGGCTTTCCCTTTCGATTCACGGAATGTGATCTGGGACACGATGGGAGTTTGCGTGTCTCGGTAGGAAAGAGATCACCGGAGTATAGCACAAGATCGCCTTTTCTTGCTGCCATGGGGTCGACCTGTGAACAAGGTAAACCCAATGGGAACCAAAAACCGGGGGGTACCGCATTGGGCAGAAGACGATCCAAAAAGCGAAGGCTCACCCAGCTGAAGGAAAGAGCTTTGGAAGCTTACCTTATTATTAAAAGGGGAAAGGGTTCCAAACCTATCTTACTAATAAGAAGAAAGGAGGTGAGATAGGCAAGAGGTAGCTTGCTTCCAAGCCGGCCCGGCCGCGAGGAATCAAGAGATCTTTGCCGGTGCTGACTTGGATCTCGGGTGACGGAATAAGGCGGCCAGAAGCGACGAGCAGTCGCGGTCGAAGCTTGGCTCTAGGCGGTAGGCTAGCAGTAAGCTTGACTACAGCGAAGCGCTTACCAAGCGCGAAGGAAAGGGCCTTCGCCACTTGAGCCGTATGCGGGGGAACTCGCACGTGCGGTTCTTAGGGGGGGAAAGCTAGTAGGAGCCATCCCATCCCAATAGCGTATATTTGGAGCTCAATATGAAATCCTATTTTCTTGCAAGACCCGTTCGGATAAGGGAAAACTCCAGAGATTGCTTCGAAGTAAGATCCTTGCGTTGACCCTTTCCTGAACCAGAACCGGGGGAGGATGAGAGGAAAAGGGGATCAAAATGTCCCATCAATAAAGTGAGGGCTTTCCATTCTTCCTTCCCCCTTTTTTAATATTTGAAAGAAATAAGCCCCGCGGGCCCCTCTCTGATAAGGAAGGAAAGAAAGTAGAGGCTATGGAATTGGATCGAACGAGAAGGATGGGATTGGGTTCAGTTAAGGTAAGCTAAAGGGTTAAAGCCTAATTCCTATCGAGCTTGCATCTTAGTACGCAAAGTCTTTAGCAAGAAAAGGGGAATCCCGAGAGAAAGGGAGTTTCCGTTCTCCTAGAGGCGAAGGCGGTCTAACTAGAATATCTAAGGAAATGTCTTATATCGGGGGTGACCTAGACGTGATCTGAATCGTAGTTCAGATTCAAGTTGGTTGGGGGGGAAAGGGCCTCTGTTGATGATCGGGTTTCTTTCAATAGAATATGGGGAAGGACGTTGCACACCCCCTCGGTACAACTTTCGTAAGTAACTCAGTGCAGTTTGCCTTGTAAAACGAAAATGAAATACGAACAACCGCGCTGGTCGTAATAGATCGACTTTCATGCTAGTTCTTGCTCCAGCATGAAAGTTCCATTTCAGGGAAGGACGACGTACTATGATACTTTCTGTTTTGTCGAGCCCTGCTTTGGTCTCTGGTTTGATGGTTGTACGTGCTAAAAATCCGGTACATTCCGTTTTGTTTCCCATCCCAGTCTTTCGCAACACTTCAGGTTTACTTATTTTGTTAGGTCTCGACTTCTTCGCTATGATCTTCCCAGTAGTTTATATAGGAGCTATAGCCGTTTTATTCCTATTCGTTGTTATGATGTTCCATATTCAAATAGCGGAGATTCACGAAGAAGTATTGCGCTATTTACCAGTGAGTGGTATTATTGGACTGATCTTTTGGTGGGAGATGTTCTTCATTTTAGATAATGAAAGCATTCCATTACTACCAACCCAAAGAAATACGACCTCTCTGAGATATACGGTTTATGCCGGAAAGGTACGAAGTTGGACTAATTTGGAAACATTGGGCAATTTACTTTATACCTACTATTTCGTCTGGTTTTTGGTTTCTAGTCTGATTTTATTAGTAGCCATGATTGGGGCTATAGTACTGACTATGCATAGGACTACTAAGGTGAAAAGACAGGATGTATTCCGACGAAATGCTATGGATTCTAGGCGGACTATAATGAGGAGGACGACAGACCCACTCACGATCTACTAAAAGGAAAGTAGCTTGATATTGGTTCGAATCCAATTCGTGGGATGGCCCTCTTGGTCATATAGATGCTTGACGCCTCCATTTGACTGATGCCATTAAGATGAGAGCGATGCAGCGGCAGAGGCGACATTAGCTGCGGGAGAAGCAACATCCCTTTCTTATGGCTAAGTAAGGCTTTTCCCTACTCATCATCTCTATCTCGAACCATGTTACCATTCGTTCCGAGTCGCCAAGAGCTAGAACAGCTTCTTCCCCCTCGGGAAGTAAGATAGCAGGAATAGTAGATCCACTACGCTTTGCGCCTCGTATTCCTTCTTTAAGGCCGGGAGCCGGGAACTCAAAAAGCATCTATCTGGATGGTGGTCACTCCTTGCCTACTTATCTTCCGATAAAACTTCCAACAACGTGCCATAAGGGCTAAAATCGCTTATTTTCAATAGCTGCGGTTCTTCCTGTATTGCTCCTCTTATGGAGATAGGGACTCTTCCTTTTGAGTTGAGTTTCCTCCCCTTTAACTTAACAACAACCAATATATTATTTAGAAAGAGTTTCTTTGTTTTTGCTAATCTATAAGGGGCTTCCATGCTTCTTTCCTTCCTAGCCGTCTATTTCAATCGAGAGAGTTCAACTCCCAGTCTCAGGTCAAATGCAGAAGAGACAGGAGCTTCTTCCCTCGGGTCGTATGGACAGGAGTAAGCAAAAGCCAGATCTGATTCAATAGGAACAGAACCTTCTACCCCGTCTGGTATTCAATTCACTAGCTTCGACCACTCTCACTCCCTTTCTTAAAGAGTCAAAGTGCTTAGAGGAAGAAGGGGAAGTCTGAAAAGACTGACAGATATCGATGAACTGGATGAAGTTTTAAAGAGCAGTCCCGGGCGGCCGAAGAAAGAGTCGTTAAGCCGAGAAAGCTAACAATTTGCCTTCTCATCCAAAATAAGGAAGGGAGTTTTCAAGGTGTTAAGAATCGATTGAAGCATCCCTGGACTTCTACTCGATAGAGTGATCGAATCGGGCGCTATGGACTTCAAAGCCTCGAGGGTTGTGCGATAACGCTCGTTCTCTCTTTCTTTTCCCACTACGCGCTAACTATAGATTGAATAATCGAAGCCAGATGAAATAGCATAAAGGAGTGGTTTGATCTAAATTTTTATCCTATTCATGTATCATAGATCGGCAGGGAGATTTTCATTCCTTGTCCACTCTTTTCCGAAAAACTGCAATTAGGAATAGAGAATCTATATCAAAGAAAGGTCTAACAGTTTCCATAATGATTTCCATTGTTATTTGATACATTTCGGTCAGTAACATTAGTGAATTAGGTGAAGATGCGGAAAGAGAGGGATTCGAACCCTCGGTAAACAAAAGCCTACATAGCAATTCCAATGCTACGCCTTAAACCGTGAAAGCCAACAAGCAACGGCTTCTAGTTTAGACTAGCGCTACAACGCTATTCATATAGTTCTTGTTGAAGCCGTTGTGCGTGAGTATTAGTCTAAAGACTAAAGCGTCTTCCTTGGTTATTTAGAAATTGTTTATTTGTTGTTGTGAAGTTTATAGGGTGTTGGAATTCTTTAAGGTCCGGAGGGGCTGAAGTCGACATGACCAGCGACGGAGAGCTTGTATTAGAAGGATCACTTGCTTCTTGCCTTATATTACTTAGTCAAGCAAGCTTTCGCGCTAGGCGCTCACCTTTTTTGTCTGGGTGGAAGCTGGCGGGCAGGGCTTGCTTACCCGGATACACGGAATTGGGATCTCTGTTGCATGCAAATCTTTCTATCGGGAAAGCCTCGCTTATTCAAATCAAAGGGCTTCTTATTTAGAACCCTTTTTTTTTTGCTCATAAGTAAGTAAGCGTTGGTAGGAACGGCGGGATGATGATGAGTATATAAATCAATAAAGACCAAAAAAGAATAAATGGCAAGATCCTTTTTATATCGATGGAGGAAATAACGATGTAGAGGAAAACAGGGCAGGGATTCTCTACAATGACACTGTTGTAGACCAATTGAAAGGGATGTAGCGCAGCTTGGTAGCGCCTTTGTTTTGGGTAAAAAATTTCACGGGTTCCAATCCTTTCATCCCTACCTATTCTTCTCCTCTGGGCAGTAACGAGGGATCCGTTGAGATCGATTCGGACATACATATTTTCATTTTATGAGACTAGATGCATGCAAGATGTATTGGTGGTACAAAAAGAATCCTTTTTCTTTACAGTCGTATCTACTGTGATAAGAAAGCGCTCTTAGTTCAGTTCGGTAGAACGTGGGTCTCCAAAACCCGATGTCGTAGGTTCAAATCCTACAGAGCGTGATTCCAAATCAACAGACCCTATTGCCGAGATATGGCAACTTTTTTTTAAAGTAAAAAGTCATAAGAAGTCGTCTAACTTAATTCACAAATGAAACTCAATTATTGTAGGAAAAAAAAATGGAAAAGCATTCAAAATGATTATTCAATTTCTTTTCTTTTCAATTGTATCGAATCCTTTTTCTATTTTACTTTAACTCATTAGATTCAGTAGTAGGTTTCTTAATTGCACATAATATCTCGAATAAGAAGAGAAAAAGTCTCGCACGATCGCTCGAAGAAATCAAACCTTTATTTCGGTCCAACTCGATTCTAAGACTAGTAATTCCTATGTTCTTTTCCTTTTAGGTTCTACATTTTTCTTTCAATATTATAGAGTCCCATCCTTTTGACTTAACAACAACAAAACAAGCAAGGGCTGACGCGAAAGAACAAGCAACGAGCAAGAAAACTCCTGCGCATCCGTTTTCTTGCTTAGCCGTGAAAGGTTTTGATTCGAGGCTTTTTCCTTGTTGACTGGAGCCCAAATAAGGCAATGAGAAAGCGTCCGTTCACGTCAGGGTCCGAAGGAGGCTTTGACTTTCATCGAGATTGGCCTGGTGTGAAGTGTACCGGCCCAATAGAAAGGAACGAGGGGAAGAATCGACGAGGAATCGATAAGACAATAGAAAGGAAGAAGGGGGAAAGGACAAAGGAAAGACCAATGTATACATTTCATCACTGGGGTAGAGAAAATCGGCTTAAAATTTTGAAGTTGATAGTGAACGATGTAAGCCTTTGTCCACTATTCGTTCCCCCTAGAACATAAGTGAATGAAAAAGCGTGAGGATAATTCTAAACTCGAGATGTTAGAAGGTGCGAAATCAATGGGTGCCGGAGCTGCTACAATTGCTTCAGCGGGAGCTGCTGTCGGTATTGGAAACGTCCTTAGTTCCTCGATTCATTCCGTGGCGCGAAATCCATCATTGGCTAAACAATTATTTGGTTATGCCATTTTGGGCTTTGCTCTAACCGAAGCTATTGCATCGTTTGCCCCAATGATGGCCTTTTTGATCTCATTCGTATTCCGATCGAAGAAAGAAGGAAGGAGGCTAGTCCCCGAAAATGCCTTTGGAAGTTGGGGTTCATAATATGACTTCAAAGACTGGTGTGAAGTCGTAACAAGGTAGCCGTAGGGGAACCTGTGGCTGGATTGAATCCTTATTTTATTTCGGTATGCCGCTCCGCGAGCAAGGAGCGAGAGAACCAAGTGGGCTGTGGTGATGTCAGAATTTGCACCTATTTGTATCTATTTAGTGATCAGTCCGCTAGTTTCTTTGATCCCACTCGGTGTTCCTTTTCCATTTTCTTCCAATAGTTCGACCTATCCAGAAAAATTGTCGGCCTACGAATGTGGTTTCGATCCTTCCGGTGATGCCAGAAGTCGTTTTGATATACGATTTTATCTTGTTTCAATTTTATTTATTATTCCTGATCCGGAAGTAACCTTTTCCTTTCCTTGGGCAGTATCTCTCAACAAGATTGATCCGTTTGGATCTTGGTCCATGATGGCCTTTTTATTGATTTTGACGATAGGATCTCTCTATGAATGGAAAAGGGGTGCTTCGGATCGGGAGTAACCACTAGTGATAGGGCAAAAATCGGGGGGAAGGACAAAGGAAAGAGCGATGCCTACATTAAATCAATTGATTCGTCATGGTAGAGAAGAAAAACGGCGCACGGACCGTACTCGAGCTTTGGATCAATGCCCCCAGAAGCAAGGAGTATGCCCGCGTGTTTCAACGAGAACACCGAAAAAACCTAATTCAGCTCCACGTAAGATAGCCAAAGTACGGTTGAGCAATCGACATGATATATTTGCTCACATTCCAGGCGAAGGTCATAATTTGCAGGAACATTCTATGGTCTTAATAAGAGGAGGTAGAGTGAAAGATTCGCCAGGTGTGAAATCCCATTGTATTCGAGGAGTCAAGGATTTGCTGGGAATTCCGGATCGAAGAAGAGGCAGATCAAAATATGGTGCGGAAAAACCCAAATCGAGATGAATGGAAGATGCCTATGGAACTCGGTCAGGAGAGGTTTATCCTTTGCCTCAAGGATGGCCTTTTTGATCTCATTCGTATTCTGATCGAAGAAGTTTCATTCAACCAACTATCTTTTTGAAGCAGATAGTTCACAGTGCTTCTTCTTTTTAGACTTGAAAAACGAAATATATGGACGATCTTTTTTCTGCCGTCTTGCCTTTTTTAAAGGAAGCTAGCGAACTTGTCGCGGTCCTACCACAAGGGCACCAGAATCCGCCACTCGAAGTGGTGGAAGGACCATCCACATTCAACGACTTACGTCGATTAGAAGTGGATCATCGACTGGTTATACCAGCCAACACCAATTTACGAAATATCGTAACGTCGGTCGGTATAGCTCATTCTGTGGCACCTTCTTCAGAAGGTGTGACTGTCTTGCCTCAAACGGGGCCCCCGGGAGGCCAGTCGGAGGCAGCAGAAACCGCATCTACGGGGCAAAACCGAGCCGTGGAGCAAGCTGGACCATCATCGCGGCAGTGGGAAACTAAATCACCCAGTAATCTGAATTCTTCGGATTTGCGATCTCTTGCCCGATGTTTTGAATCGCTTCCTGAGCCCGGCGATGAAGCTAGTTCGCTTCCTGTGGCCCAGGAGGCGTTGCCGCAGGCCCCCGCGCCAGCTCCCCACCCTGCTGTTCCCAATCCACCGGTTATTCCGCAGTTTCCCCCTTTGCTTTCTGATGGGGACCGCTTGGTCAAGCTCAGAGAGACCTTGCTTTTGTATACCCCCACTGACTTCGGAAGCTTCGAAAATAAATTGACCCTAGCCGTTCCGATAGAGAAAAGTGTGGAAGCTGCTTTACTGGAAGATGGATTCAATGCCGATCGTATCCGCCTGCAACTCAACGAAATACGAGGAGTGCTTTTCTGCCATCCAAAAAGGTCCTTTCTTCTATCTTTTGATACACTGGAACGCTATTTAAATGAGATACAAACAGAGGGGACGCGGAACAGCACTCCATATCGGAAGGTCATGCAAAAAATTAGTCGGTATAACATTGTATTGTGGTGACCGAGCGAAAGAGGGGGCCAGATTTGGGTTGGGGTATAGAGCCGTAAGCGCGGTGGGGGGTGACAGAGGACGTGCTCGTACGGTTCATATAAGGATATGATAAAGTACTTTTTTCTTGGGAACTTTCAGTCCTCTATATTCGAAATATGCCTTTCTAGGAGCATTACGATCTGCAGCTCAAATGGTCCCCTATGAAGTCTCTATTGGCCTTATTCTTATTGTGCGCCTTGTGAGCGCGTTTGGATCCGCGAAGGCAATCGCTCGGATGTTCCCCTAACCCAACCCGGAAACAGACCGGAGGGAACCGCAGCATGGGGAATGTCCGCGTCTCGTCGCAAGGCTCATTTTTAGTTGTGGGTCATAGGGCGGGCAGCTTTATCTGATCAAGGGCCGGGGCACAAGGGTCCTGGTACTATCCAGGTGCGAAGAACCCCGGATGTGACTGCAATGAGCAGAAATCTCACTCACGGGCCTAAACGACGAGAAAACAGTCGAACGTGAGAGCAAGGGATCACCTAACGAATGGACGAGCTCAAAGGGGGAGGGAGGCAAGAACCATGCTTTCAGAGAAGTGGCGGTCCGAATCTTATCTGAACTGCGAGAATAACTGACTAAGCCGTGCCATAAGGGGTCATTCTCCAAACGGGACGGGGCCAAGCCTTTAGGTTGTTTAAGTAGGTTGGGTGACAGATCGGCCATAGGAGTACTCCGGGATATAAACCAGGGCAACAAAAGTGGAGCATACGACGATGCCGCCCGTTTTCATTTCGTGGAAGTCCCCGGCAGAGGAAAGGGCTGTAGGTGATGGCGCGTTCCTTATCTAGAGAGGGGCGGTTCAATCCTTTCTATTGGTTCGTGCGTGGCAGCTGGTATATGATGAAAGGCGGGCCGCTTTTTCGGGACCTATTCTCTTAATAGGCGGAAAAGCGAAATAGGAAAGGGGCCGAGCTGACTGATGAGTGTCTTTTTAGCCTTTAAAAGGCTCTCATGTGGAGCTAACATGGCAGGCTACATATAAGTATAGCCAAATCAAG
>NW_017616750.1:1710000-1715000 GCF_001879475.1 Ipomoea nil | reverse complement strand
TCATTCCACGCTTTTTTAGGACTTTCTAAAAGTGCCGGTATGAGAAATGAAATAAAGGAGTTGAGAATGCCTCATTGAAAGGAAGATCTCTGGGAGCCTTCACTCGTCAACCTAAAAACAGGAAGAAGCTCGTCTTGAAGATGAAGACGTAGGGAGGATGGGAATGAGGTGCAACCGATTAAAGAGCGATCAGGAGGGTTTCAAAGCGCCTTGCCTGACTTCCCGCCAGAAATAGAAGATTTATTGCTTGCTCTGGTTATAAGCGGTTAAGGTAAAGGGCAACCAACTTTCAATCATACTTCTCATTTTGCCTTGCTCATGGCACTTCTTTCTTCGTCACTCGCCCTTCCTCACAACATAAGGTTTAGTGCCCTCCCGTTCGATTAGCTCTCTCGCAACAAACAGAGGAACCGAGAATGAATATGCGCTTATGTGCTGCGCTTCGACTTAGTCCTCTAACTCTAACCTTTAGTCGACCAACCACCATCTCCTTCCTAGGAAACCATTTGCCTTTTCATTCCTTTCCTAGATAAGCTATCCTCTCTAGGCGGACCTACCTTTATCAATGAAGGGGCCCGTTGTACTCTTTCCCATTTTTTTTTAGTTTATAGCTCCTGGAACTAGCACACCATGGGTCGGGCTCTCGATCAGCATAGATGGGCGGTGTGGATAGGGTAGAAGAGAACCGGGCAGTACCTCATACTATGCCTTCCACTATGGAAGTGGGAATCCTCCTTCTCCAGGGGGTCACAATGGTGAAAGATTCGGAAAAGGATTCCTCTATGAACGGGCTGAGAGATCCGGCATAACCACTCACGAAAGCTTCTTTAATCATCTTTGCAGACTTGCGCCAGTTGTCCTTTAACAATCCTTAATAGTAGATCCAATTCCGGCATCATGTAGAACTAAGATCCCAAGTACTAATCAATGAAGCCCCGAAAACAAACCTCTTTGCAAAAGAGACACCATAGGGGAGGTAATTCAATTGAGAGAGAATCTATCAGTTACTTAGCGTGACACAGCTACCTACGCCGACATGTGTATGTGTACAGGAACGGGTGCGGGAGCTACCCCCTGGTGCTTTGCCGGAAGCCCTTCATCCATCTCAATATATGGACGCAAAGGCTTCTCCGAACATCAAAACACTTCTGGATTTCGGGCCCTACTGAGAAAGGGGAGAACCTGCCGCTTCGGATGAATTCTTTTTTTTGTGCTTTTCGGTATACCAGTGAGAGATCTGTTCCGATGGCCTCCGGCCACTGTCAAAGCCGGTAGGTTTTGGGTTTTTCAAAAAAATCCTTAGTCGAAGATCTGGCATTAAATGCTTCTGAATTCAATTCAAAAGATGTCCGAATCAAAATTCCGAAAAAGTGGTAGTCATAGGACATATCTCAAGCCAGCGAGAAAGCCAAGTTTGAAAGGTTAAGTTCATTTGCTCCTTACTTAGGATTGTCCGAGGAGTTCATAGTGAAATTCTCCCTACGAAAATTCTCCTTCTACTCCTCCGGCGAGCCCATATAGGCCTTATCTTGGGAGTTATCTTGCACTTCAGCCCTTGGGAGAAAGGTTACAGACAGCCCTGTCTCTGTCAAGCACTCTTATGAGAATAGGAGTATTGAAAGCATTTCATTGAAAGGTAAAGGAGCAGTATCAAATAAACCAGCTCTATATCATAAGCCAAAGAGGGGAGATGAGATATTGAGTAGGTAGTAGATATGGCTTTTGGTCTCCCATATGCTTAAAAAGTAGTGTATGGAGGGGAAAGGGAAAGCTCGACTCTTACAGAGGGAAGTCCTTTACTTCGGTCGTAGGTTGAAAGCCTATTCCAGTCCTTAGCCCTTTTGTTTACCTTACTAAAGATCCCCGAATCCGAATAGAATGAATGAGATATCCTTTCGGTTAAGAAGAACGAAAGAAGACGATTAGAGTCTAAGGGACATTTCTTATCGTGGATTCTGTGCATCCATTCTAAGATCGTACATTCAATTAAGAATGAAGTATGTGAGTCTTTTTTTAGAATTTAGATTAGAGCTCGCTCTCTCAGTCCACTAGAAAGACAAGCCAATGCCAATACCAGGATTGGGAAACCCAAGGCCAGGGCTAAGGCAAAGCCAATGGCCAAGGCCAAGGCCAATGACAATTACAAAATACAAAATCCCCCAAATCTAAATAACGTACAAGCAACGGCTCGTTAGAGCCAGGGCAACTATCAACGGCTCGTAGAGCAACAAACAACGGCTAAAGCCAGATCAAATAATGTACGGCTAGAAGATGTCCAAGGAGAAATCAGAAATAAACCACCACATCGCGTAGATAAATCTGAAATCCGTTAATACGTTATTTCAGATTTATCATTGTACAAGCAACTCCACAAGCTTTAAAAGTAGATTATGAATTGTACACTTGACACTCACCTATTTTTTATAGATAGTAAGAATCTGTTTTTATTTGTCATTTCTTGTTCTAGTATTCTAATTAGCCTATTCTTTCTTTTTCATCGGTGGGGGATAATCCGTCCGTATCAAAGGTAGCTCATTCCTCTTGCTTCGGCACGCTTTGTTCCTAAAGATCCCTCTTTCATCGGTATTGAGCCTAACTAAAAGGTATCATCTGACTCTTCCTATCCTCGGGATCGGGCGGAGGCCTGAAATCAGTAGGGCAATAGCATAGCTATTATTGACCTGACCCCTATTACTTAAGCCTACTCTTTCTTCAAGATACGAAACGAGCAGCCGGAAACGGCTGTCCCTATTGTATTTTAGATGGAGTCATCAACAGGGCTAAGAATCTTACCTTTACTTAGAGAGGGGTAGCGGTACCACGCTCTTCCGTGCTCGTAGGTTGACTCCCCACTTTCCCAGCAGCTAACTTTCATGTTTGGCTTTTTCTCTTCCTTGGTTGCTTGCCCGAAGGAGATGGAAGGAGTGAATAGCCGTAGGCCGTACGCAGAAGAGAGAGAATCCGTCGGTCTTTAGAGTGCAGAGGGACTGACTTTCCTCGCATAAAATCCCGTATTTCTTTTTGCTTGTCTTTTTTAGAATCAGATAACTTTGTGGTAATAAAATAAGATAACCGTGGTGAATACGGGACCGGTGTCAAAAGAGACTAGAGCTTAGCCTCGTAGGGTAAACCAAACCATGCCTCGCAGCATTTATTTATTCTTTTCATTCTCAGAAAAATATCCAGAAAGACTGAACGCCAACCAAACAGGAAGCTTAATCCAATCCTCCACTTCGGAACGGGCTCGAGAGCTTCAATCAGACTTAGGGAGCGGGGAAAGCGGCAGAAGGGCGGTCTCCGGGTTGGAGGGGTAAATAGTTTGGAGTCTTCAAGGAGCCGCCCGGGGGGGAATTGAAGGGGGGTAACGATCCTTCTCTGCGGCCTTCCTTCCCTGCCCCAAAATTCCTTCAAGGAATTTAGTAAGGGGCAGACCTTAATCTGAATACGTATTGTTAATACTTCAAATTCAGTAATACAAAACTAACGTTTTGAACAACCTCATGATAGATACCATTAAAGGAGGTTTAAACAGGCCTTTAAGGCTCAATAAACGGGTATAGAGGGAGTTCCATTCATATTCACAATGATAAACCATGGGGGAAGAGCCTTAAAGAGAATTCAATTATTACTAAGCCCTGCCCCCTAACTTATCAAGAACAGAAACCGGACTCAACTGGACTTCACTGAGGGAAACACTGGACCGAGGGCGAAGCTCTGCTTTGCCCACCACCTCCCAGAGTATTAGCCGAGTTTTAGATGCCCTTAAAAGGACTTGAAGACCACTAAGGAATCGCTAGAAACAGTAACAAGTAGTCCAATGAGGACCGAAGTGAAAGAGAAGTTTTGGAGAAGATTGTTTGAAGGAAGCGATAGGACTGATCGGGTGATTAGTCAAAAAGGAAGACGCGTAGCGTCACATTACTCACGCACAACGGCTTCAACAAGAACTATATGAATAGCGTTGTAGCGCTAGTCTAAACTAGAAGCCGTTGCTTGTTCGATGACTGACCTTTCTATCCGCCTTTATAGAACTGCTAAATAACCTGAAAGCTATAAAGCAAGTCAGCACCAGCGCTAGCGTAGGGGCTGACCTATAAAGAGTAATGGGAGCCCTCGGCGATTGAGAGGAATGGTCCAATCGGTTGGTGAAATTAGTATTCTAAATATTCCCTATACCTTTCAACTTGATTTCCTTAACAAACTTCTAAATAACCTGAAAGAGAAGGGAAGGAGGAAACACAGGCTACTAGCAGAGTAGTACAACTTCACCCAGTATTCCAAATTCCTGTAGCTAAGACGAGACGGCTGTGATTGGCAGTAGGGATACTAAAAAGGGTCTTCCTCTGCCGGAGGTGTCTTTGAAAGAATATTCCTAGGGCCCTTGTTAATAGATAGAGGCAGACTAGTAAATCCCGGTGGGGTTCCCATAAATAACCAAGTTGGAATGGGATAGGGACCACCCGAACTACCGCCTCAAGAAGCGAGCTACCGGTTGACACCAATAATCTTAATGCCGGAACCGACAGAAACTCATTAGAATTTCTACTCGGGGATGGGAGGGCGCCTCGGCTCGCAGGGTAGACCAGCCAGGGACGATGGGGCGTGCCGGAAACACGCCATTGGAAAGCCTACGGGGAAAATAGTACCCGAGGGGCCAAAAGCTGAAATAGAGCATTTCTCCAGAGGCAAAAGAGGGAAATGCGACAGGCCAGAGGCTCAAATGCTTTATCTTCCTTGCAGGACAACCCTATAGAATAGGACTTCAAAGACAAATTCCTCCCCGCTAAACTAGACTTTCGACAGTGGCTCCATACGGTATCATAAGCCCAGGACTGGACTAGGAGGTAGTTGCGCCACTCATTCTCTTAGGTCGTCTCAAAGCGCTTAGTCTTGGGTCAACGAGCTTAGTGGAAAGGTCAGGGGTTTGATCAATAGCATCGATTCTTTCTTTCCCTCTACCCGACCTGCCCTGTCATGTCGGTATAGAAGTGTCATAGAGA